>NC_071578.1:21080477-21380477 GCF_024509145.1 Vidua macroura
AACCTGAATTAAAAATTCTTTCATGAGGATTTATTTCTCTCTGCCCACGTTGTATTTTTTCACTCCAGACTGAAATGCCATCTATGCCAGCAAGGAGTCAGCATAAATTTGGTCTGACTTTGGCTTGCTTCTAGCTCAACTTGATTCTTTGTTCCTAGTCATGATATCTAGGTTAGTTTTACTTTAAGTTGCAGGATGTGTGGAAAGTACTGTTAATTCCATTTTGAGATGGATTCTAGATGTGGCTGTGCAATGTAGAGACTGTTGTCACTGTAGAATTAAAGCAAATACTTTATTTTATTTTTTCAGGGTAGACATCTAAAGAAATTTGTGAAGAAGTTGCAGGGAGACTTGATAGGACTGAACTGGTGAATAAGAAATTTTTTATTTGAGATTTAATACTCCTACTACTGTGTCACAATCCTTACTGAAAGCAAGACATGGACGAATGCATAAACCAGGGAGTGGATTTTTATTGAGTTGTCCTCTGGTAAAGCTGCTTTTACAGCATACAGACTTAGATCACTTAGTGTGGCACATGGGTTTGTCAAGCAAAACTCATACTGCAGCTTATTTCTTGGGGGAGCCATGGGGGTAACAGCCAGGGCTGTTCTGTGTTCACTGGATGATGGTGAAGGAATATTTTCATGCTCCTTGCTAAAATGACAGATGCTTTAAATTAAGCTTCTGGGACATTGCAAAAACTAATTCTTCTAAGGTCATCTTCCCTTTTAACAGGGGAAATCATATAAGCTGTGAGGAAAATGTCTCTTCCAGCATTTGGCAAATTGTCAAACTAGTATTGTCAACAGAGGCATTCAGAGGAATCTTTGTTTTAGAAAATAAATGAAATGACCCTTAAACAATAAACTTTGAACTCCCATCTTAATTATTTTTGTTCTATTTGATGTGTGTGATATGTGCAGTTTTTACTTTCATACTGCAGAAGTAAAAAGAGCTAGATATTACTGGGTGCTTGTCTGTTTAAACTAACTCTTATAGAATTACAGGAGATGAAATTATTTTTCCTCACTGAGCAGCTGTTGTTTGTTGTATCTAGCAGGCTAAGAAGGTGAGCAAGGGACCTTGTTTTATTTTTCCTGTAGTAGAAGCAGATATGACAAAAAACTGTAAAACTGCTTATAAGGAAGAAACTTGACCTGATGAAAACCTTTTCTTCTTTCTTTTCCATTAAGAAAATTCTCCACATCAGAAAGCTTAAAGCATACTGGTTTTCTACTAATCAGTGGCAAATAGAACTTGCAGGAGACTGACAAACAAGGTGAAGAGCAGGAGCAGGACATCTCAATCTCTTCCTCCTTCTTATAAATAACTACATTCCTAGAAAGTTTTTCAGTGGCCATATATGCCCTCTGACTTTTGTGTGTCCCATTTCCTTTCAATTTCTTGACTTGTCTGCCTCTTTTGCTTTTTTGAACAGGGAGCAGGAAGGAAAGTAGCTCACTCTTTATTCAACTGATTTGTCTGTAATCTCCAAAGAGTTTGGAAATTAATGTGGGGTAGAAGTTGTAACTAGGAAACTGTCTTAGTCATGTTTGCTTGAGAGCTCACCTTACTCTCTAATGTGCAGTGTTGAAATTATGGTTATTTTAGTGTGTTAGTCAGGGCAGTTTCTTTGGAACCATGAGTAAGTGCCACTGCAACACTGTGTAATAGCAGAAGCTTCTGTATCACTCTGTCACTTCCCAGTAAGTTAAGATAATTTTAGGAAGTAGGAAAATCCAAAACCCAAACAGGAATCCTGTCTTTTTTTTCTACATCTGTACTGTTGGCTAGAAATAAAATGTGTTTCTCAGATGATTGTTTTATATTAGCCTGAAGCTGGACAAACTACCTGACTGAAATAAGGAATGTGTAGATACTACATCTTCAAGAAAAAAAAAAAAATCCTCATTTTCTTGGTATTGGACGGTGAAGAGGATAGTTGTTACCTTGTGTTACACTGCAATGTGTCCGAAACTTGCTTAGGCCACATAAAGTTCAATCTGAAAAACAGGATCTTGTGAAAATTAAGTAGGAGACAAAGCAACAAAAACCCCTAACCACAAAGCTAGGAGGACAAACCCACTAAACTTTTTTGAGGATGTATATTTTTACTCATTAATATGTCATCATGTTTTGAGACTTTTCCTTTTAAATGTTATGTGGAGTAAATTTTTTTTTTACGTGCCATTTCTATACCTTGGCTGCAACTGCAAAGAGCAATAAATGGAAAGGTTAAATAACAGCTATGCAAACAAGGTTTTATATTTAAATAAGTTCAGGAGTACATTCTGTTTTGGTGCTTAAAACAAGGTTGAAAGTCCTTTTTACTAGAAAGGTAGTGGACCTTTTTAATTGATGCATCATTGAAGTTGCTTGAAATCTTGTGTCCCTTCTGTGGTGTACAGTACTGAGGATATGGATGGACTTGGAAGAGAGATGTCATTGGAGTTTAGGACAGTTTTTTTTGAGGTTAAAAATCTCCACAGAAAAATCCCAAACAACAGAAGAGGAGTTGACTCTTATACCTATGTTATTTCTATTTGAAGATTAAAGATAGCTATGTAGCTACTTTTCTAGCTATAGCAAAAAAATCCATATATGTATATGTGCATCTGTAGACATATAAATAGATATACATCTGCCTACAAGTAGTTGATAATGCTTCTTTGATTACTGAACCTAGACCTATCATTTTATAGAGGAGACTTATCCTTTCTGGATTGAGTGATTAAATGCTTTCTGTGTGTTTTAATACACCTGGCCAGTATAAAATAACAATTGCTAAAGTGACTGTCAACTTGAAGTGCCCCCCACATTGTAAGCTTTATTTTTTTGCATTCTTTGAAATTACACTTTTTTCAATATACTCAAGTGTATGCAGGTTGGTACAGCTGCAGGAAAATAAATCTTGAAGGCGTGGTTCTTGTAAATAAATTATTGCTCTTCATTTTCACCTGGTGAGAATCTTTTGTGTAACACTGTGTAATCCAGAGTTACTGGGAATTAATCAATTTTTGTGTTATCTTGATCACGCACACATATCCATGCAAACTTGTGAGAAATATAAAGAATGTGTTTCCTGAGTGCAATGGAAATAATTAGAACAAAGCAGGCATATTCTCTGGTGGGTCATGAGATACATTTAGAATCTTGCTCCTGAAGCATTGCCATGAAGTTCAGTAGTGAAAGCAACACTACAGTGCTGTGCACTAGGACAGTGCATGACAGTTGATAAACCTACTGTGAACAAAAGAGACAGAAACCTACCATAAAATTCTTAAAGATCTTTAACTTTTTTTGCAGTTTAAGTACTTTTAAGTATCTCTGTGGCTAATTGTGAGTGTAGTACTAATAGATTTCCAAGTAAAAAAAAAAAAAAAGTAGGCTAGGCTCAATCTGTTTGAAGCAAATGAAATGCTCAGGCTGATGGACTTCTGTGAAGTTCCTCTGAATAGGAGCAGACCAGGGAGACAGTTTTTGGCAAGCAGCAAAAATTTGCAAGGAAAACAGTGGTTCTGGAAGGCTGTACGGCACTAGAATTGGCAAGTGCTGTGCATACTGACACACTATGTCTTCTGTCCAAACCCAGTGAGTCCTTAAGCACCAGCTGATCAGGGATTTTCAGGGCTATCTTGTCTAGCTTGAGCAGGTCTGGCAGCTCTTAACACAAAGTGGTGTCTAGTTTAAAGACCTTCTGTTTGTGATGCTTTTCTGAATAGCTTATTCAGCTGGAAAATACAGCGAACAAAGGAGCTGGAAATATTTTGTCAAGTTGGTGATCTCACAGTTCAGAGAGTCAGCTACCAATTATAAAGACTTCTATTGTGTAACACAAGAGCTAGTGTATAGAAAGCTCCAGATCTTACTCTTTCTTTATTGGCTTCTGCATAATTATTTTTTGCCTAAAGGATGGTGTGGATGTGGGATGCATTCACACTAATTAACTACATTTTTCTAATAGACTAAGTTGCTAGCAAAAGGAGGGTAATTTTTTTTATCTTTGAATTTGATTTCTGACTTGTGGAGGATTAGGACAGAGGGAAACCTTCAGAGATTAAATTTTTACAACTAAGTGCAGGAAAAAATAGTGTTGTTTCTAGAGAGTAGGAAAAGGGAGAAGCGTGTGTTTGTGTGTCCTCATTTAATTTAGTAGAGATGTTGATAGGAAACAATTTATGATTCCTACAGCATTAAGTTAACCACAATATATAGTGATCTCAAAAGTAGACACAGCAACAGGAACCTGGTGAAAGGAGCTGTCATGAGTATGAAGCAATTTTTTTTTGTTATTTCACTATTTGCTTTTATCTGGCAATTGAAATTTTGATTCTTAAGTATGTCTTTTTTCTCCTGCAGGTTGGAAAAGAGACTGTGCAGACAACAGAAGACCAGATCTTGAAAAGAGATATGCCACCAGCATTTATCAAGTAAACTAATTTTATTGTAAATTTTGTATTGTGCATACAGGAAACCTGTTCCAATGTCAGGAACAACCTCTTTGGCAGCAGGGATTTGTCTTGTTACATTCTGTATATATGACTATATGTATATGGTATTTCTTCCTTTAAAAATAATTACAAAAATTAATCAGGGTAATAATGGTACTTAGCTGTGTGCTCCTGCAGGTTTGCCTAAAGTGTCAGAGAAATGTGGTGTCTCAGTCTGTTTCTATTTATTTGGCTGATTTATTGGGAAAATGTGAATTTGTCAGTATAGGCAGATGATAGCATAACTGCCTGGAAATCAAAGACATTTGAAGAGCAGTGACTTACTGCAGACAGTGTAGTAGACAGTCCCCTTACAGCAGACATTCTCAATTCTATGTCTTGGTGTAAAAGATGACTGGCTTTCTCCTTCTGTTGCCTTAAGCCTGAAAATGATACCTCACACCTTGTTGTGGAATTCCCAAGCTGCTTATTGCCACCCGATAGACTTCTTTTGAAGTAACTTTCTTCTACAATCTACTACCTATAGGAACCTCTTTGTTACCATTATCCACTGTATACAGAATTTCTGAGTATTTTACTGTTATTTCCAAACACCAAATAGGCAGATAGTCAAAACAAGAATGCATTGAGACAGCTGGGAAAATAATAAAAGGGAGAAGGGAGGTGATGTCTAAGGAGAAAATTTATGGTAGGCGGTGAATAAGGATTTAGTTTATTGCATTGTAGGGTGACAAAATGAATTATTAAAATAATGCTTAGGACCAGATGGTATTAGCATATGAGTTCAAGAATTAAATAGCTGAAGTAGTCTGTCCCTTGAGACCACTGGTATGTCAATCAAAATGATGCTACAGCCTGAGAAACTGTCTAGGAAAATCTGGGGAACGGGAGATGTATAGGTCTGATGTACTTTTGGAATAAATTATCAGAAATTCTGTACTAGAGAACAGAAAGACCTCACCTATATATAGTGTGCTTTGAGTGAATGGACAGTGTTTCTGTGGAGGGAAATTCTGCCTTATAAATCTATTGGTCTTCTTGGATATATCATAAACATGGGAAAGGGTAGTCCAAGTAATAAAGTATACACTGATTTCTAAACTTGGCAGAGTCTTGAAGCTTTTAAGAAGGTGAAGTAGCTGCAGGGTAATTAGAAAAATTTTGTATGAAAAGGAAAATTGAAAGTAGAAGAAAAGATTATATGGTTAACCCTGACAATGGCAGGAGAAAATCAGTAGGACTGTGGAGCTCTTGGTTGGGATTGTGCTTTTCACCATGTTAATAAATGTTCTGGAGACCAGGCTGACTTGTGAGGCAAAAGTACTTAGTGATGACCCCAAGTCTTATGCAGGGCAGAGAGGTTAATGGATGACTCTGGGAAATTACAGTACCTTATTAATAGAAGTGACTTGATGTTAAGTGTGGATTAAATTATTTTTAAATATCTGAAATTAGGCACGCTTGGGAGAGCAGCAGCTCTGATGGCAGATAGGATAATTGAACTGACCATTACCAAAAGTGAGCAGTCTTCGAGCTGTTGTACTTTGGTGAGAGCATCCTTACCTATTCATAATGTAAAAATAAACAAAACATTAGGTTTATCATCAAAGAATGAGAGATCAAAATGTCACAATATATTTTTGTTCTGCAGCTTGAATACTGCACATACTGGTAGTCACACAAATTTTGAAAGGTTGTAGTAGGACTGGAAAAAGCTCATAGAAGGGCTTGGAGAACAAAGGCACAGAATGACTTCTGTATAAGGCAAAGCTGAGTAGACTGGAACTCTTCATCCTGGGAAAAGTGACAGAGGGGATTGAGGCCCTGACAATGTGTAAGGAAGTCTGAGTTGCATGGAGAAGGTGAAAACTTGTGTATTTCCTGTGCAGAACTTGATGGGGGAATTGCTTTAAGCTAGCAGTTTGTAAGCAAACTGTAGGAAGAGATTCTTTGTCCAGCTAATTGTGTGCTGTTAAAATTCTTCATGTGGGTTTGGAGGTTAATAGCTAAGTACTTAGAGATCCATTGTGGGTCATCAAATACACAAAGTGCAGGAAGTCCCAAGAACTGAAAATAGTAGAAGGATGGGAGAGTGCCTAGAGGAAGCATGATAAATGCTTATCCTGCTTTTAACCTTAGGCTTTTACTTGCAGCTACTATTGGAGACAGGATGCTGAGTTAATGGGCCTTTGATACAATCCACTACAGTATTTATCATGCTGTGTTCTGGTGTGTGATCTTGTGTGGCTATAGTGGGGTTCAATTTTTTAAGCGAAGTGTTTATCTCATGAAATGAGATCAAAGCTCTTTTCTTGCTTCTTGATGAATTGTATGCAAATGTGTAATTTTGATTGTGCTCATTTTCTAGGATGTGTGAAATTTTTAGTTAATTTCCACCTTCTTCTTCACCTGGACAAGTAAAGTATTAAGGAAAAGACTTTTTTTTTTAATTGCTACACTGTATTCAGCCTTTGATCAAAATGTACTAAATTGTGCAAAACTTGAATAATTAAATTACTGTAGAAATGTGACACAAGTACTGCTGAATAGTATCACTTTATGCTGGGTGCAAGAACTTTTTCTACAGCAATTCATGACTGTGTGAGCTGTGATATAAGGTAAAATGGGAACCAAAGGTATCTGTCAGAGTAATGACACCCACTCCACAGAGTACTTACTATCCTAGATGCAGTAACATGAGTTAGGAATGTTCAATGGTTTTTATGAATGATAACATGTTTCATTTGTCGGTTTTTGTTAATCTGGAGTTTATATCAAAATGATTTAGTACAAGTTAACAGTTTCTTGTTAACATGAGGAGTGTATTGCCCTGGGTATCTTGGTTGTGGGGACAAATGATAGTCACAGGTGAGCTGTAAAGGGAGCCTTGTCTTTTGCTGCTGTAAAGGACAGAATTTAGATGCAAGAATTGAAACAGATGAGTCTTTTTTTGGTTTTGTTTTCCTGAGAGGGAGTTTTTGTTTCTAAAGCATTAGTTCAGTAATTGGCATTCCTTTTTAAGGGAGTGCTCTGGCAGACTTTGTACTAGTGCATGGATGATGGGTAAGAAGCAGTACACATGTGCTAGCACTGCATTCCCTGTTCATGTTTCCTCCATTCAAAAGGATCACCAGTCCTGGAGGATGGAGAGAGCTGTTTATTATTTTGAAAGACTTGATACCAGGCGTCGAGGGTTCATAATAAATACATATTATGGCAATCTGTAAAGTTTTTCAGTGGGAGTGTGATTGAGCAGCAAAACAATTTGCTGGCTGCTGAAAAGCTATCATGCATCCCTTCACTTGCTACTGACATAAACCACATTGGAATTGTAGACTTAGAGTTAAAAAATGCTGAGTTCTTTATCTTAATTGTCTTAATCACCAGAGTGTATAAGTAATGCATATAATTTACATCAGATGTTTTGCAACGTGCTCCTATTACCTGTTAAGCTTCTCCTGTAAAGAACTGAAGAGCTGCAGTCTCTAGGCAAAGAATAGGGTTACACTATTTGTTTACACTGAGAAAAAAAATTTGTTTAGCTTTCATACCCAAGCTCATTTAACAAATCAATCAATAATGCTATTCTATGTTAACATTATTTTGGTAGCTGACCTATAGCTGCACTGCTGATATCTGTATTAACAAATAATTGTTAATGTAAAATATTTGCTTTTTACTTTATATTTCTAGAACTGCAAGTAATCTAAACGGTAATGGTTAAACTGGAAAACATACTTAGGGAAAGGCAGAGGACAATCCTAAAACCTAAAATGATGGTTTAGCATAAGCTACTTTTTTTCCCTCATGTTTTGTAAGGAAGATATTTAACAGCAATGAAGTGGATTGACTACCCAAAGTAATACGGTTAGAAATATTGTGGCCCCACAAAGAATTTGGCTGGTGTTAAGATAGCTTTAGTGTAATCACACCTCAAAAATAAATGCACTTTTTTATTAAGCTAGGTTGTTGGGTTTTTTTATGTTGCAATATCATACAGAGATTAGAAACTTCACCATAGCAATGAACTTCTATTTGAAGCTTCTGAACATGCTTGATTCTTGTGATAGAACAAGTGGTTCGTTGCATTTTTAGGGGCTCTCGTCGTTTGCGTTGTTGTTTTGGTTGGGTTTTTTCCATGGAAGTAAATGAATCCTAATCTTTTGCTTCCTAGCATGTGTGCTTTGCCAGGGATGAAATGTGTCTGATTTTCAGACACCACTATGATTTTCTTGTATACAGTTTACACTCCTGAAACATTTTAAGTGCATTGGGAAGTTTATACAAAATAGGCATTATACTATTGAAATTCACGTTTACCTTTAAGAGGTTCAACCCTAAAAAACTGTAAAAGAAAACCTTTAATCTTTAGAAACACTCTTTTCATTAATTATGGTGACTTCTGATGTAATACACGTTTATGTTAATTCTTGTCTTCATAAATGAAAAAGGCAGCCTTAAGATAATTATCAGTATTAAACAGACAACCATGAAATTAAACTGGAGGAAATTAAGTATTTCTGAGTCTATAGCTCTGAGCTGCTGAATAGGTGATTTGTTTAATCCCTGTCTTGGCAGAGTTGAAAAGAATAAATGTGAGAAGCAGGCACAGAAAACTAATTTTTAGTGAAGTCAGTTGACTTTGATTACACAACTAAGTGCATTGCATAGTGATGAGCAGACCATTTCCACTTTCTGCCTTGAAGTCCTTCGGCATTTTCCTGCTTGGTTAGGAGCCTCTGCCATCTGATACGCTGAGCAGATGTCTCCCAAAAAGAGCTGGTTATGATTATGCAGCTGGTCCAATGTGATCTATTCTAGGGAGCTCTTAGCTGAAAACTTTACTTTCTGGACAAAAGTGTGTTTTCCTGTAATGGGTGTATTATTTCTACTTGTTAAATTTAGATGTAACCATTAAGTTCTAATATTTCTGTTAGCAAAGAACATGGAGGGGGGTGGGAAATGGATTAACTAAAACTTTCCAAAAGTACTTTTATTGAAGTACGATGAAAGAGTGTGCCCAAGTGGTCAGTAGAAAATGGGCTATGTGACAAGCATGCAGAAGTGGTCATAAGAGGCAGCATTGCTGTAATAAAAGTGTTTTATGTTTGTTGGACCCTCATGTTATTGAATGAGCATTCACATGCACGGAGCTTTATGTATTACACTAGACTTAAATTAAATGGGAGACAGTGGAGGAAAGTGCAGTCAATAACTACAGTCAGAAGTAGCATAGCTAACAGGAAAGGGAAGTCTGAATTTTTATTCTCCAAAGGTGTCACAAAGTAATTATAAAAGAACAAAATCAAAATATTTTCAGTCTTTGATATTCAATTTCAGTCAATTTTTGATATTTTAAAATTGTTATATTAAATAGTTTGATGGAACCAATTTCAGAGCTTATCTTATAATTGTAAGTACCTTTTGTTTTACTGTAGTTACATACTGTAACATCTTGCAAAATCTTCTTTCTGCTTTTATGTCTGGAATTGCAAGCTGCATTTGAACATTGTACCTTACCACTACATTTTGTAGTTATTTAAAATGCTCCTTCTATGACTGTTAACATTCTGAAGACCTGAACTACAGCTTCAATGACCAGAGCACAGTGTCTTTCTTAAAACTGTCTTATTTTGTCCTAATGTGTCGCTGTCATTTAATATTTATCAATAGCAATTACTACTTGAATAACAATGCCTATACAAGGCTGATAAAAGTTAACAGTTACTTTGATTGTTAAGTCCTAAAAGAATCACTGTTTTGTTCCCTGCCCTTGTCATGAAGAATGTAAGGGTTGGGAGATCTCCTTAATGACACTGTACTATGTGCTCTGTAAGGGTACTTCCAGCCTTCCCTATGTGGGAAGGTTGTGTGATTTCTGAAAAACTGGGTTGTATGGTTGGAGGTGACTTTTTGTTAGAAAAAATACAATAAATACTCTTGCCTTTTAAACTATAAAGGTGTAGAATTATCAGTTTGCTTCTGGTGCTTCAAATAGTAAAGTTAAAAATAAATCCAATATTTTCTCAAGCCTGTTGTCATACAGACAGAAGCTAATCAGCAAGTGTTGTCTGTTGGCTTTCCACAGAGTGGAGAACGCCTGCACCAAACTTGTGCGAGCAGCCCAGATGCTGCAAGCAGATCCTTATTCAGTACCAGCTCGTGACTATCTCATTGATGGATCAAGAGGAATCCTTTCTGGAACATCAGACTTGCTCCTGACATTTGATGAAGCAGAGGTAGGAATCCCAGCCCGACTAACATAAGTGCCTCACAACGATATTATTAATTAAAATATCCCCCTAACTAAATTAGTTAAACCAAACAATTAAATAGATTAATGAGGTTTTGACCATTTCAGCTTGATTGGAAACATATTTTGCGTTCCTTTCTGTCAGAAGGAGCTTAAGACTTGTTGCTCTGTTTTGTTAGGAGCATTTTTGCATGACATAATGTTTAGGTGTTGCCTGTGATTATTGCTCAAAAAGGCCAGATCTTGTCAACTGTCTGATACCTTCCTGATGCTTTTCTGTATTCCCTTCACCTTATCCATTACTGATCCTTATATTTTCTGTATCCATTGAAAAGCCCTAGGCCACTTTCTAACATGTTGTCTGGTTCATTAACTCTGGCAATTTAATTGGCCTTGGGGCATGGGAGGTAATGCAAATTTGGACTGTCTGGCTAGTCAGGAAGAAGATGTATTCAGATAAATCTAACAGTTGCACAAATCTATGTTTTGGCTGTTGCACAAGCCAGAAATTGACTCAGAAGTGCTCTTTGTCCATCCTCATATGTACAAAATAAAACCACAGTTGCAAGGAAATGTAAATGTCTCATGTTTGAATTTTTTTTTTGTTACAAATCACAGTTTTGATGTCTTGCTGGGGATGTAGAGTCTTGCTTATTTTTGAGTAAGAAACATCATGCTATTAGAAATGCTGATGTCAATCCTAATTCTGCTACAGTTTGTTAACGTATGGAATTGTGTTGCTCTTCTTGCTGTTCTGAGTAATCTAACATGGTATCCTTGTCTCATTTAACCATCTCATGGCAATGTTAGCATGTTCCTCTGAAATGGTTTTTGATAGAAGTGTTATGGGGCTTTCAAGGAAGTTAATAGCTTTTAATCTCTCTTTCTAATGTTTAGGAAATGAATTGACTTTTGTGAAGTTAATGCTTTGTGGGACTCACCTGACAACTTGTTATTGAAAAGAAAGCCATTAGTCAGGAATGGTTGATTTTTCACAAGTACTTAAGTTCGCAAGTGTCTATCCTATATTTCAATATAAAATAACTTTGGGACTAACGGAAATGAGTTTCAGAGGAACCTTTGGTCTTTTCTAGGTGCTAAGCACTGCATGTGGTTGATACCAATTCAGTGTTAATTAACTTGTTCTTCCATAATAATTGTGTGTAGTGATGTCAGAAGTAATGTGGTTCAGAGGTTAGAATATTTACTGACTGAGAACTGTTTGGGAATCAAATGTAGACTGAAAAAAGTAAAGCTGAGGCAGAGGTCCAGAAGTAAATGAAATACAGCCTTCACAGATTTTTCTGGAAAGTTTAAGATGTTGGATCTATCTTCCCTGCTGGTATGCTGGGTAATGCTTTATCCATATGTAAAGCTGTATGGTAAATGATACTTCCTCTGAAAGCCTGAAGTCTGCTTTCTATGTAGCTTTGCTTTGTGATTTAAGTTAAATATTTTATTGATGAAATTGCAATGAAAAACTTCAAGCATGACAGCATACATAAATGAAGCTCTAACCTATTTTCTCAATGCTGTCCTTCATTTATCATACAAAGTGAAAACATTGGAAGTAGGATTTTGCATTTCTGAGTAGTGGAAAGCTGATTAAATATTGGCTCACCATTATAGCATTTGACTAATGGAATTTGGGTAACTTACTCAGGATCTCAGACCTATGATTGCCCATTTGTCCTGTTAGTAAATGCTATCACTAAACTGTTCTAATAACAGGTTGCATTTCTAATGCAAGTGTAACTGAGCTTTAACTAAGAAATAACGGGATGTTCCTCTCTTAGGTCCGTAAAATCATCCGTGTCTGCAAAGGAATATTGGAATATTTGACTGTGGCAGAAGTGGTAGAGACAATGGAGGATCTGGTGACTTACACGAAGAATTTAGGGCCAGGTTTGATTTGCTCCAGTCTTACATAAATATATTAAGTATAGTCTTTTCCACTACTTTGTTCTCCTGCCAGCATCTTCCTCACCCAAGTTTTGATCACTGGGCCAATGGTAAAGCAGTTGCTCTGGAAGTTTCTATTGGGAAGAATGACTCTTTTTGTTTCACAGTCTCTTTTAAGAATACAGAAGATGTTGGTAAATGAGATGTGCACATGAATGATATGTACTGTACTTTTCCTGTACTGTGAAGGAAGGAAGGAAGCATGTATTAGTAAGGATAAAACAAAAAAAAAAAAGAAAAAGCTGTGTAACTAAGCACTCACAGATATAAAATCCATTAAGATGATAAAATGTCTGCACTGGCTGATACAGTTAGGCCCAGTAGGAATTTCTTGGAATAGTATATGCTACATATCATATGTTAACATCTTAATGAGGTTGCAGAAACAGCTGTCTTGAAGTATGATACAAAAGCCCAGCTGTTACAGAAATTCTCTGTTTGCTCTTTGATGCTCCTTCACTACTTGTAACTTCACTGTGTTAACTCACACTTTGAGTGGTGGAAGTGATTGGTAAGTGAGGAGCTGCTGTCGCTATCTCTATTGCTCTAGAGGAAACCTACCATTAATCTATATCATCTGCTAGTTCAAATGCTTTAGCTTCAGCATGAAGTAGCTAAAGTACTTAACAAAAGCATTCTGTAAAATTGAGATGTGGTGGTAGTGTAGGAAGATGTTGGAGTTAAAATTACACTGAACTAAGAATGCTTATATAAAACCAGCAAGAATCTAGTTAGTACTTTATAAATACTTGTGTCATGTGGCTAGGTGATAAATGACTGAGCTATCATGGCACAGAGCATGTTTGTAGATTATCCTGTTTTGATTTAACACATGTATACTTGACCTTGTTTCTAGATGTGGAAAAACTTTGAAGTTCCATATGGAGGTATCGTGTTCTCTAAACTTTATTTCCCATCAGAAATTACCTTCAATTAAATAGTTTTTGTCTCATTTTGAATAGGAAAAAGTAAATCAAAAGGGCAATTCTTTGACTTGGTTATATACTTTTAGTTTCTCTGTGGTTATTGTCCTACATATCTTTAAAATGGAAGTTTTCCCTAAATTCAGTTTGCTCTGTTGGGCTCAGTTACAAGCATTTGGGTCTTTTCACTGAACCTCACATACATAATTTGCTGTTATATATGTATGACAGAGGTCTTGGCTAAGTGTCTTAGTTTCTTAGAGTGAGATGTAGGCTTGTTACCTTTATTGCAAATAATCATCTCTAAACTCATGGTATTCTGAATAAATAGTGAGCCTTGTGCTTCTGGAATGCTGTAGAAGCTCTGTCTTTGCCTGAACTGGCTGCTGCTCAACATCTGCAGCCCATGCCCACAAAATGTAAAATCCTTGTTCCTTGTAGTAATATTAATGGGCATTTGAACTTAACCATTCAGGTGAGTACTATGTAAATAAGAGGAGTATCAGCAGGTACCCTTAAAGTCAAGGAAGTGCTTGTAGGTTTTATGTTGGAAGTAGAGAGTGGAACATGATTACCTATTAAGGCTTTTGTCATTTAAAAGGAAATATGGTTCTGCATAGCTTGCCTCTCTGGGCTGTCAGTGTGAGGATCCTACTACTTTTCAGTGATGTCATGAAGGCAGTATTAAGATGCCTAAGATGCTAATCAGCCAAAAGGTAATTCAGCCAAAGAATAGATAGCTTCCTTCCAGTTTTATACCCTGGAGGAGAAAGAGCAGGAGCACAACAGCACCAATATAAATCATCTTAAGTTTTTATGGAACTGTGTCTGAAGTTTCCATGTGCACTGTGTGGTAAACCTCACAAGTCTTAGCTCCTGCTCTAGAATAAATGTAATTCTTTTCAGGCTTCTAGGGTACCGAAATATTTCTAGCAAATATGAAGTGTAAATAAATACAGTTCTTGACCTCTGGTAGAACCTCCAAGCAAACAAACAAAATCCTGATGTTTTCTTTTTCTGTCCTTCACTTAAGGCATGGATCAAATCTTAATAGAAAAGATGACACCCTCCCCCCACCCCTTAAAACAGCTTCCAGTGTTCATTAAGTGACTTCATGTCCTAAACCAGTAATTTCAAGTATTTTCCTATTTTATTGATAGTATTTTTAATCAAGAATTTTGAGTAGTTTTTCTACTTTACCTAGTGGCTAGGTTTTGAATAGGTGACTTCTTTGAAGTATCTGGAGTGTGTTTAAATTAACAGCTGTTAATACAATAGTTTTAAACTTCAATATAGTTTTCATCAATCATTATGCCTTATTCTTGTTTAGAAATATCAAGTGTTTCAATGTTCAATTACTTCAATCTTTAGGAATGACAAAGATGGCCAAAATGATTGACGAGAGACAACAGGAATTAACTCATCAGGAACATAGGGTTATGCTGGTAAACTCCATGAATACAGTGAAGGAGCTATTGCCAGTACTTATTTCAGGTATTTTTTGCTTTGTTCTTTAATACCATTCTGAATTACTGTTTTGAACTGGAGTTCTTATGTTCTATGTTAATTAAAAATAATCTTGACATCTAATCAATTGCAAGTAACTGTGCTTTTTGTATTAAAACTACATTCTCTTTGAGATAAAATGGTCCAAGCAAATGTTCCATATAAATACAGTAGAAGGTCAGCTTGACCACTGATTGATCATGTATATACCTTTTTCTAATCTCTGGTATTTTCACAGCTATGAAGATTTTTGTAACCACAAAAAATTCTAAAAGCCAGGGAATAGAAGAGGCCTTGAAAAATCGCAATTTCACAGTAGAGAAAATGAGTGCTGAGATAAATGAAATAATTCGTGTATTGCAACTCACTTCCTGGGATGAAGATGCCTGGGCGAGCAAGGTATTTTCATATCAACATGTGGATGTAGAAGTCTAGTTTGTGTCTACTGTGTTTTATCCTTTTAAACTTGGGCTTTTGAGACCACTGAAATATGTATTAGTGCATCAGTTTTGTAACACTATGTAATCGCATCATATAATCGATTCAAGGTCAAATATCTTCGGAGATAAATATACTCAGGTATCTTTCAAAATGAGCTTTCTCTCAATAAGCAAAGTTAAACTAGTGTGGCATTTGAAGGTAGTTCAATGGTTTACAGTAACTCAGTGGCCAAACAGAAGACAGATTTATTCATGCTTTAGTTTCAGCATCATTAGGAAGTTATGGAATATAGTGTATTCCTCTCAGAGAAGGATATTTTCCTTATGCATAACTATCCTACATAATAACTTTTGACATAGGAAAGTTAGGTATAAAAGTTATTGTTCATTCAACTGGTCTCATAACTAGGCATTCATAAGTGAGATTGAGATTGTCCTTCTAGATCCTGCCAGAAAAGATGGGCTACTGTTGTATTCCTTGTGCAAAAGGCTTGGAATTGAGAAATTTTAGTCAATTTTGGGGGATTCCTCCTTGAACACTTGCCCTGCTTCTCCCTACCCCATTTTTATTCTGGACATGAGAGTGAATTTCAGGCTTTTGTTTTATCTCAAATCTGTTAGATTGGTGAGGCTTTCTGGGTAAGTTTGATGCCTGTGAAGCTGGCTTATGGACAGGATTGGTTCCTACACCTCAGTGTTCAGCTGTGTGAGTAACTGCAACCACTTACCTGGAGCTAATTGCTGCTCTGAAGTGATGCTGAAGTGTCTAGAAGACTGTAAAACAGGTCTGACAGACAGAATCATGGGTGTTGTGGGCTTACAAATAAATGCAGCTGCATAACTGAAATTCCTGCCAAGTTCTTTTTGAGTACTTAGAAGTAAATTGCTGAAGATATTTTTCTTAAGGGTTAATGCTATGAGCAACAAATAAGCATAAATGCCATGGAAAACTTACTGAGACCAGAAGCCAGACTGGTTAGTAAACGAAGTCTAGCAGTAAATCTAACATTGATGTAACCAATAGATAAAATCACTTTGGCCTATGTCGTTTGGCACTTGACCCTTAGTTTGCCTCTTGATATATTTTGTCACTATCACTTCCTTATTATGACTACTGTATGCATCTCTGTTTTTGTTGTCCTGTTTCTTACCCTTTTCTCACCTTTAGAAGGTAAGCTTTCTTCCACACCCTCCGCCTTTACCTTGTACTAAACCCAAAAAAAGCATGTCTGTGGGATTTTGTGCTGTGTGCAGACTGTGTGCTGTGCCACTTCTCTGTGTGCCAGCTGTGCCACTGGCATTTATACTTATGGATATACACACAGTTTTAAAAAGATCATAATAGCTCTGTCTAGCTGTGTGTAGCATTGGCTGTCACTGAGAATGGTAATTGCAAGCTGATCTGCATTAAGACTCTTTCTGAATCTGATTAGAGTTAGGGCAGAATTTTACAGCACATTCTTGCTGAATGCTTTTATGTTAATTTATGAGTCTCTGTAGTGACAAAGGGTCCAGTCATGCAGGAAAGAGCTTTCTGCACAGCCAGAAAGCTTTATTAAGTCAGGAATTTTTGTCTATTCCATAGTGTTTTAGCCATAGCCTTCCTTTGTTTCAGAAGGTTCACGTCCTTTAGGTCTAGGCTTAAAACTGCAGTCTTGTATGGGTACTTTTTCAATTCAGTTTCATTTTTGGTTTAAACTTTCCTGTATTTTATGAAATATGAATACTGTTTTGTTTTACACAAAAAATTTGGAAATTTTTGTGGTAAAGAAAAATGTCTATTGCAAAGAGGTGGCAATTTAGGCTTAGGAAATTCTTATTCATACTGCTGTGGGGCAGATTAATAAAGTATTTAATTAAGAAAACAGTTGTTATATTAGCAGTATTTCCTAATGGAAAATATTGGTTGTTATACTTAATGCATAAATATGTTGTGTGGATTAGTATAATCAAAGTATAATTCTATTCTGAACTGAGATCTTTTTAATTGTATTTTGTTTTTGAATTAAGGTATCCTGATGATTTGGAACTCTAGCATTGGGCCTTAATCAAACAGTGATGACAAGGCGTTTGAACTGAAAAATGCAGTGGGATGAAGAAGCAGAAACTAGCAGAAACTAGCTAATAGCCACCTATCACAGACATTATCCTGTATTTGCACACATATCTAACAATTGACTTGTTATTTGGCTAGGAGGGAGGTGAAGGAGCTATTTGGTTGTAGTTGAGGTCACTATTGCCTGCATTTTGTGCCTGGCGGTGATAGAAAAGATTTTCCCCATGCTTTTCTGGAATAAAGAAAGATGTTTGGGGATGCTCAGCCTTGAATTTGTATCTGTGTAGTACATGCTATTGCTGATGTTGGTCTTTATTTTATGTTTATTAGTCTATGTTGACTTTTTTATACCTTGAGTTATCACAATCTGTCTAGAGATAGTGGAGAATGAACAAGGTATAGAGCCAAAGTTGTAGGTTTTGTAGGAGTTGTAGCTGTAGGTAAACCATTTTGTAGGTCTTTCTGGACCCTGCAGTATTACTAGATTGCAATAATCTCTGCTTTCACTGGATTTTAAAAATAGTATGGTGCTTTAGAATTGAAGTACTATTCTTGGACAAAATATAGGGGAAAAGAATTGTATCTATTTTTTCAGTCATAGCTTTGAAGTTTTTTCCTTGAATTTTTTGTTTTACAGAGGAATTTAATTTTCTCTTGTGTATTGTTAGTATTTATTTTAAAGTGAATTTGAAGTAATACTTAATTCAAACATCTTTCATTTCCATAGAATTGGAGGGAGTTAACAGTTGTAAGAAGCTGGGAAATACCTAATATCTTGCAGGATTGAACCCTGAATGGTGACTAAGCTGTCTATTTTGCCAGAACACTGGCTTTGCCTATTTCCTACATTGCCTTCTTTGGTCATGAAATGCAGATATCCTTAGACTAGACCACGTTATTGAGTCAGAGGTTGTGTTTTACATCCAGCAAGGAATTGTGTAGGATTTATTTTGCTCTTTTGCATAGCAGAGCCAATACTACCTGCTCCCTGAATAAGCTCAAAATTCTTGGTATTGGCAGAAATGACGCACAGAAGTGTCTTCAATAATATTTGCTTTAGGAATTGGTTTGGAACAAATCCAGCTTGTTCTTTTCCTTTCAGACAGTGTTGCCCTAGTTGTTAAACTTGATTAATTGTTTACCTCTTCTGAAAATGTAATAGTGCTGATTTTGTTAATAAACTTCCTTTTGGCAACAGGGGAGCTGTTGGTAAGGAGAGGAGGGAAAGAATCAATTTTTGCTGATAAAGCGATATACATTTTTTTGCAGAAGAGCAGTAGGATTTAAAAAAAAACATTCATGCTTGCAAATGATATTCTGTTGGCAAATCCCAAAGAGTTAAATGTTAAACATATATAGCTGTTTAGGAGAGCAATGAAGTATTTAAACAGCTACAGAAATCAGGACTATCAAGACCCTTTCAAGCAGTGAGACCCTTGAGCAAGTTGCTGTGCTTTTTTAGATTGAGTGTTTCTGCTTTTGTCTTCCTTGTTTCTTAATAGCCTGAATTGGTTGTTAAGTCCAGACCTTTCAGTGTGGCTATACCTTTGTTGCTTGCTGGGTATCTGACACCACACACAGTTCTGGCAGGCACAAAAGTGCTGTACCAAGCCTAGGTAAGGGTGCATTCTAGTTTTCTTTTGCATCATTCAGCCCACTGCAATGAAAACTCCTTACCAGGCTATAGCTGAGAGGGATTCCTGGGGCTGTGTAGATGGGGAGAGAACTGGTGCTTTAAGAGCAGTTGTCTTGAAACACTTCAACTGCTATGTTAGGATTTCACCAGATTTTTTAAAATAGGAAAAGGGGACAATATTTTCCCAACATGTCTGTAGAGGAATACAGGATAGCAAGACTTACCCTGCAGAACAATCCAGTTATGTAACTCCATATGACAGGGCAGATGGATCCTGTTGCTGCTGGGGCAGTGCTGGCAATTGCAAAATCATAAGTGCAAAATCTGGAACGCCTATGATTTTCGTCCTCAGATATTAGACTTCAGATTCAGAGGCTTCTATATAATTCTGCTGAAACTGTAACTCTGCAGGCAGCTGGGACAACACAAAAAAGCCTGTGAGAGTAAAAAGGGAGGGGCAAAGACAGCTTTCCCAACACTGCTTTTCTCCTCCCACTCCTACCATCTCATTGACACAATAAGAAACATCTGTTGCCTTTTAATAAATTCACTTTGTTGTTTCAAATTATTTCTGGGTAGACAGGCCTGAAATAGACCATTCATTTCAAGCTAAAGTGGCTTCAGCACAATATAAACAACAGAAAACAGTAATGCCTACCTTCATAGGTAGTAAGATTTATATACACATTTGAATATTCAATGAATATTTGCTTGTCTCTTATCATGCATTGAATGCACAATTCTTGAGCTATAGAGAAGATGACTTTTAAAATAATGTGCCCATCTCCCACCCCTAGCTGCATCTCCTACCTTTCGGAAGCTTTTTCAAACAGGTCCCGCTAAGTTTGGAGACCCAGTTTCTAGATTTTTAGACCCAGTCATCCAGGTGAAAATAATTCTGCTTTTGGTGCTCCCTCTCAGGCTGTGATTCAAGAGCCTTTAAAAATATTCAGTTGCTTGCTGAGTTATATTATAGCACCTTATGAATAGCTGACAGACCAACATGCCTGAATAAAAATGTCAGAACATTAATGTTGTATGTTTGAGAGTAAGCATGCAGAATGAACAACTCCATAAAAATGTGGCATTTCTTTAGTGTTGTCAGGATAGCACTTGCTGTAGCAAGATACTATGCTGATCACTGATGGTACTAGGCTTCTCTTCAAAAGCATTGGACATAGGCAGTCTGAGTCAGATGCTACATGAGAGCCAGGTTTCTTTTTGCCATCTCTATACCAATCATGGGATCTTAGATGCATTTCAAATTACTTCCATGATATGTGTGGTAAAAAGCTATTTTGACTTTTCCACAACTTCTTACTTAGGTACACGTTACTGTTTTCACTGTCCTTCCATTTATGTAAGATGGAAAACTTGTGGCCTCTAGTGGAGGGATGGCACATAAACAATGTACAGACTGTGCACAGAATTCAGAACTGGGAGGTTGTTTCCCCTGCAGCCAGAGGTGTTGGATAGTAGTGGCATAATAATGAAAGAAAAAGCGTCTTTGATGATCCTGGCAGAGGAGTTGAGCGTTTTAAACAATCACATGTAAACACATATTTACCTCCAAAGACATTCAACTCCATATCTGAGACTTTGAGAAATTAGCTCATAGTCTTACTTTTCTGTAAACAGTAACTGTTTGACTTTAAGCAGCAGAGCAGGTGAGAAATGCAGATGTGCAGCCTCTTACACTGAAGTAAGTAGTAAAATTCACTGGCCAATTTCCAGATATTGATAGTCCAATTACATCACAACTCTTATGTGCCCTGATGTAAAATGGAACTAACTCCAAGATGTGTGCTTATTAGAGCTGCAACTTCAGAAATTAAAGCACTAGTAAATAAAGAAACAGAAAAAAACCCACTAAAATTGCATGCATAATCTTTGCATTTTGAGTGAAATGGAAATGTCTATTCTAACTGGAAAGAAGCAATTATGACCTGCTAGTTTGAAAATGGGTTTTGAGCTGCTTTTATGAATGGGTTTTTATAGAACCTTAGTAAGCTTTGGTTGGGTTGATTACTTGTGCTTTGATATTTTTGTTTTGAGAATCATTTTGCTGGTTTCTCTTTTGTAAAGGACACTGAAGCCATGAAGAGAGCTTTAGCCTTAATAGATTCAAAGATGAATCAGGCAAAAGGTTGGCTGAGAGATCCAAATGCACCTCCAGGTAATATTTAAACACAAACAACAGCATAAAGTATTTTGATTTTTTGAAGGTCTCATTATTTCTGTTGTTTAAGACAAAATGGTCTTTAAGCATTAAGAAACCTAATATAGTGGATCATTCTGAAGGTGCCTGTATTTATTCCTTTCTTTCTTCAGAACAAGTTCTGTCTAATGACCTAGAAGGCTTTGCTGCTTCTATAAATGGTCTAAAATATATGTATTCTATGGAACATACATGTTCTTAATTTGCATTCCAGCAGTAAACCCAAAAACTTATGAATTGAACAGTACTTAATTGTAGCCATGGCTAGTATTTAAAATCCTTTCTTTTGTATTTTCAAATGTTTAGAACTTGAGATTTCCTTAACAGAATATCTTTAAGTGTTTTTCTTTCAGTCTTGACATAAAAATTTTAGTATGAAAATCTGGCATAAATATGCTTAATTGCATTTACTTATATAAGGGGTTTATTTACCTTTGTATGTGTCTTAAAAGTAAACAAAACTCGATAGAGCCCTGTTCCATTTGGATGTTGAAAGACCTTTTCAGATGGACTTCCTATGAAATCAAAGCCAAAGTAATACAGGTGTAAAAGTTGGATGTGAATTGTTGTTTTTTGGTGGATAGCCCCATTTTTGATAAATGTACTTTCACGACTGAACCCAATGCACTTCACGTGACCTGATGATATCAGTAGTTTTCTCATACATGTCACAGAATGTCTTGTTTGTTGTACTGACTGTCCCTGTGCCTCAGGGGATGCTGGAGAGCAGGCCATAAGGCAGATCCTTGATGAAGCTGGCAAAGCAGGAGAGCTGTGTGCAGGCAAAGAGCGCAGAGAGATCCTGGGCACGTGCAAAACCCTGGCACAAATGACAGATCAGCTGGCTGACCTCCGGGCTAGGTAAAGCTCCTACTTGGGATGGACACTTGCTGTGCTATTGAAATGTTTTCTCTGCAGTTGTCATTTCCTAACCTGTGGAAAAGCAGGCCAGAACTGTATTTTACCTTTTTTACTTCAGTCTCTTCTTTTCTGGTAAGAATAATGTTATAATAAGAGAAAAGTTAATTACATAATATGATGATCAGAATTGCTAAAGTAGGTAATTCAGAGATTGCTTGCTGTCTAACACATAACTTTCCTCCAAATTAGGCAGAAAGGAAATTTTAAACTCTCCAGTTAAGTCTGTTCTCCAAAGATGATATACCCCACTTAGTGTAAGATACATGGATATTCTACTTCTTGGGTGTTTTATGGGATGTTAGATCACATGTGGTGGTTGTTGTTTATCCTTCATTGGCAAATTCTGAACTTTGTATGTCATATGATTGAGGCAGCTAAGACATTTTATTTTCGTATTTGTTTTTTTTATTGACTTGCTGTCATCACTTACATGTGGCAAGACTTTAACTTCTCAAGATTCTGACTCTCCGCAAGTCTGTAAATGAGGAGAAAAGAAGCTTTGTCCTGGGTACTTTAATGGGACTGTATCCTTAAATAGCTCTACTTTTTGACTCTTAAAAAATGTTTATTCTTCTGAGAATGCTAAATGTCACATTCTGGAATAGTTTTTATCTCTTCTTCTGTTCCTCAGTTATTTTTTGTTTCCTTAAGGAGGAAACAAAATCTGATTAAATACTGTATCTCTTGCAATAATTGCTGGGAATACTCAAACAGATTTTGTTGCCTCTTCACTAGAAAATAGCTTTTGTCAGTCCTGAGCTGAATGTGTGGTGCTCTTTGTGTCTCGGGCAGAGGACAGGGTGCTACACCCATGGCTATGCAGAAAGCCCAGCAGGTGTCCCAGGGTCTGGACTTGCTCACTGCCAAAGTGGAGAATGCAGCCCGCAAGCTGGAAGCCATGACCAACTCTAAGCAGGCAATTGCTAAGAAGATTGATGCTGCTCAGGTACCACTAGTGATTAATAAATACTTCAGAACATTGCTGTTGTTAGAGCTGTCACACTGAGCTACTGTAGTTGTTTCCAAACAAAACACAGTTACTTGAAAGGAAGAATATAGAGGGGATACTTGCTTTAACAAAGAAAAATCCTAAATTCAGTGATTTACAGCATATGGTGAATTTTGCTTCAGTTGATGATCTTTTTTGGTAACTTACTTGGCATTACTAAAAATTTCAAGGTTATTAAATTAAAATGATGGAACACTCTAAATTTGCATATAAACTAATCTTATTAAAGAAAAGAATAGAGTTTTAGATTGGACAGACTTATTTGTGGATAAAACCAGAGCCCTTTCTTTGGGCCCTGTTTTGGGAGTGGATTTCAGGATTTAGGTCTTTATGTTAATGACAGAAGAGAAATTACGTTAATGAAACGACATTTTCTTTCAACTGATCCTTTATTTTTGTTACTCTTAATATCCCTCAATGGTCAGTCTCTTACCCAGTGGTGATTATGGTGGTCATCAAATAATGGACCTTCTATATATACACCTTATCTAAATGTGTATACGTGTCTATTATCAATATATAAAGATTCATTAATATTACATGTATCAAATGAAATGGTAATGGGACATTTTAGGAAGAGCTCTGTGAAAGTACCACCCTGGACTCAAGAGCATCTGCTTTCATTTTTTTCTGAAAGTCACATCATCAGTTTCTAAAGGCAGTGATTCAATTTTGCTTCTAAAATATTGTTGGCAAATGGTGAGGGGAGAAAGAGAATGTAAAATCTTTGGATAGATTTTTATCTAGTTTGACTTTTTTTTCAAAACAGAAAAACTATGAGGCAACAGAATAATTTCATGGTACCTAAAAACCAGAAATTGCTTTTGAGAAGTATTTTCTGTTAAATAAAGTTTGGAAAGCTGTCTTGGTATTTGCTTCCTCTATAAAATTATCTATAGAATAAACATTACTTTTTGTCTTCACTTGTACACAACTTCTTCCTATTAAGAATTGGCTTGCAGATCCTAATGGGGGCAGTGAAGGAGAGGAGCATATTCGAGGACTTATGACTGAAGCAAGGAAAGTTGCAGAACTCTGTGAGGATCCTAAAGAAAGAGATGATATTCTTCGTTCCTTGGGGGAAATCTCTGCTTTGACAGCCAAGCTGTCAGATCTGCGACGACAGTAAGTATTTGTTTTATCACCATTTGTTTATTTGAATGACTTTCATGTGCAGTTCCCATTGCTGAGCAGCAACATCGCAATATTGATGATTAAAATAAACCCTTTTTAGTTGTTCAGCCTAGTGATTGCTATCTCAAAGCCTAGCTTGCACTAGCTTCCTTAAAAAAAAGGTAACCAGACCTGTATTACATAGAAGTATTTTCTTTCTACGGCCTGTGGAATATTTGAGAAGGAAACTGAAGGCAAAAGTGAGCTTGTTTGTACGGTTGAAACAACAGGGTAATGAAAAAATAAGTTTGTTTATGCAGATGGATGTCATCATGGGTTTTTGCTAAGCCGTTTACTAAATATCAAGGTGGAATATCTACCACTTCCATTGCTGTCAGTGTTCTAAGCTGTAACTGCAAACTATACAAAAGATAAGACTTTCAGAAATCACATTTCTGTATCAGTTTTGCAAAGAGGCTGCTTGAGAATGGAAAAGGAGAAAGAAATGATTATTGTACAAACTGATCTTCACCTAAGGCTGGTTGCAATATAACAATAAATATTTTTCTTGCTTCATTAATTAGATGCTTTAATCAAGTTTTTATTGAGCTTTAGCTGCTGTAGGTCTTAATGTGCTACCTTTTGTCAGGTTTATATATAGCCTTTTGTCTGTGGCTGCTTACTCTTCTGCTTGTAATCTGTATGGAATGACTGCAGTTGCTCATAAGACAGCCATGGAAATGGGAAATCAATTCTTACACCAGTATGGGCAATGACAGTGTATGCCTTCCCCCACCTCAGTGCTGTGCTGAACATTTGTAATGTCCAGGCACCACAGCAGAGAAGTGCTCCTCAGAGTCTCAACCCAAGTGTCAAATTCAACCTTATTTAAAAATATCAAGTACCTTTTATTGTGTGTCTTCCTGCTGAACTTGGGATAATCTGTAAATGATCTTTCTATGACTATACTCTTTTTTTTTTTTTTTTTTTTTTTTTTGTTAATCCTTAGTGGGAAAGGTGACTCTCCTGAGGCCCGTGCTTTGGCTAAGCAAATAGCTACATCACTTCAGAATTTACAGTCCAAAACAAACAGGGCTGTAGCAAATACGAGGCCAGTTAAAGCAGCTGTCCATTTGGAGGGCAAGATTGAACAAGCTCAGAGGTGGATAGACAATCCTACAGTTGCTGATCGGGGAGTAGGTAAGTGTTTCTCTGTGATTTCCCCCCCAGGTTTAGAATCAAACCTGTTCCTAGTTTTTGTGGTGGAAACTGCTGCCCCTGAGGTGCTGAGGATGCATTGAATCCTCACTGGTGTGGAGACTTAAAGTTATAGCTAAGGCCTGACTGCAATTACAGAATTAAGCTGGCCCGATTCTCTTCCTGTTCTTTGCTAAAGAATGGAAGAACATGTGCTGTAGAGAAAACAAGATTGCTCCTTGCTTTCCTTATTATCCAAATACTGTACCTCAAATTTGAATTTATACCTACTCTAGCCAATTGCATAATTAAGTCCTTCTGAGAAGAGAAAAACACTCGTAAACCTGACGTAAAAGTATCACTTCCTGTATGGTTTCTGGGTTATCTAAGGAGAATGCAAATAATTAAAGGGGATCTGATAATCCTATTATACTCTTGATGACCGTATAACTCTGGTTCAGGAGTTGCTGGCACTTGGCAAGATACTCATAAAAAAATTAAATTAAGAATATAAAAGGTGGCAGCAGTGCTGAGTGATTCTTGGATAGTCTGATGCTGTGACAACTTCCTAAGTAATTTAAAGCTTGATTACAAACTTAGATTACTTGTGCATTAGCTTAAAATTATTCTTCAGTAGGTCTTTGGACTTAATACATGATGAGTTCTTTTAAAAGAATACTGCTATTGTATTATTGAAAGAACAGAGAATTACATTCCTATGAATGAGCAGGAAGCATCTGTAAGTGAATGAAGGAAATTACCCATGCTAAAAATATTTTTTTTTATTGAAAAGCTTTTGACACACTGTGGAGGCTTTGTAAGGTGTTCCCTACCCCCACTGTCCCTTCCAGTCCAGGCTACTTGACACTTGTTACTTATGGCTTCTGGAATTCTGAGAGAGAGGGCATTTGTCTTTTTAAGTTATGTTTTTACTTGTCTTTTCTTCCCCTCTTGCTGCTCATCTTCTAATGTGGGGATGAATTGCAGTATTTGAAATTTGTAAGTGTTTTTTATTGGAGTCAACAGATTAGTTATGTAGAAATACCTGACAGCTGCCATGGTTAATTTTTGTCAGACCACTCTCATAAAAAGGATGTATCTCTAGCCAGAGTTGCTGAATTAGGCAAAAAGAAACTGGAGACAGTTGAATTCCTCTGTGGTTTAGAACTGTAATTATTCAGTGATAAATTGCACAAGATCTTTTCTACCACCTAGGGAAGTGTTCTTAAAAACCCAAGCGTCGCGATGCGTGCGCGTAGGCGAGCGGCACTTGGTGGTGCTCTGGTTCTTATGCCCCGCGCGTTACTGCCCGGTGCCCTGTCCCCTGCAGGCCAGGCAGCCATCCGCGGGCTGGTTGCCGAAGGCCGGCGCTTGGCCAACGTCATGATGGGCCCGTACCGGCAGGACCTGCTGGCCAAGTGTGACCGCGTGGAGCAGCTCTCTGCCCAGCTGGCTGAGCTGGCTGCGCGAGGCGAGGGCGAGTCCCCCCAGGCCAGGGCGATTGCTGCTCAGCTCCAGGACTCGCTGAAGGTAAGGACCTGCTCTGTGCAGGCAAGCACGCGATGCGCTGGAACCCTTCGCTCCTCTGAGCCAGCCTTGTGTGTGTGAGACCTGTTGGTTCAGCTGAGGTGTTTAAAGCAAACTTTCTAGAAAGGCCTTGTTATCATGCCATGGGGGTTAATTTCAAATGAACAATTTAGAAGTCTTTCTTAAAAGAAAATAGTATGCTAGCATTGCAAATTTGAGAGGCAAGGTCTCAAATCATGCTGTTCATAGCTTCTAATGCTGCTTCAAGGAGTGGTATGTAAGCTTTGTATATTTCAAATTATGTAAAAGGTGATCAATTGGTCATACTTTTAAGGTAATTTTGTCTTAATGTCTGCCATTGGAACAAGCATTTTTTTGCAAGAGAAGGTTTTATGGGATTTGAACCCTTACAACCTTATATCCCTCTATCATATGCTAATAATTTTCCACTTTTTTAAGGATCTTAAAGCACGAATGCAAGAAGCAATGACCCAGGAAGTTTCTGATGTTTTTAGTGACACCACAACTCCTATTAAATTGTTAGCAGTAGCAGCCACTGCTCCATCAGATGCTCCCAACAGAGATGAGGCAAGTATACCCAGGTGGTCTTTTCTTTCCATATGAAGCTTCAGTTATTGTTAAATTTTACCTGAATTGGTATTTTTAAAAATAAATCAGTGTTCTGAAAAATTAATAGGTATTTTTTCTCAAGTTTGTGGTACATGCTTATTAATTCTGACAACATAAAGATTACTATGCAAACATCTCCAGACCCCTGGAGACTCTGAATTGCATAACCCTGGAAACAGTGTTGTCCCTGACTTCAGTAAATGGCAAAAATGTCTCCCTATATTGTTGGTATGACATTGCCGTCAGCAGGCTACAAAATTCTTGTGCAAAAATCCCTAACACGCTAGTTGATGGATTTTTATATCTCAGCATTACATAAGCTGATTACAATAGTCAAATTCATGCCAGAATTAATCAACAGATTAAACCTGTTCTGCTGCTGGATATTGTTTCCTGTACTTGAAAGCCACTGGCTGCACATGAAGTACCTAAAATGCAGAGTCTGGCAGTTCTGTTTGGCTATTTTGGCTTTTGGCTATATGATCAAAATAATTCCCAAGGCCTTGGAGAATTCAGCTTTATGGCAGGATAGCTTTTTGTCCAAGTATTCTGTTTCTCGCATATCTAAGACTGTAAAAGGAGGGGATTTTTTTCTAGTGTAAACCCCCTTATTTATCTTTCAAATATAGTTACATTTGTATTACGAGTTTGACGATGAATCTCTGAGCTAAAATAGTTTTAATAGAGTATTAAAGTAGTCATCAGGACTACTTGCAGAAGTAGTCATCAGGAATTACTGTACTTCATACCTTGAAGCTGTAAAGAGTTTAGCCATCTCCTTAGTTGTCCCATTGAGTTAGTAAAGAAGAAAGTCTGGTTAACGTAAAGATTAAAAGAAACAATTGCCTTCAAAGCTTTTGTGTCCTTTTGCATCCTCTCAGGATGAGTTAAGTGGGGATGTTACAAAGGTGTCTCTGACACTTTGAAGAAATTCTGTGTCCTTTTAAGGAGGTTAGGGCTTTTTTTAACGTTTTTTTCTCTTCTGACAACTAGGTGTTTGATGAAAGAGCAGCAAACTTTGAAAACCATGCTGCTAGACTGGGAGCTACGGCAGAAAAAGCAGCTGCAGTTGGGACTGCCAATAAAACTACTGTGGAGGGCATTCAGGCAACAGTGAAATCAGCAAGGGAACTCACCCCACAGGTGCTTGCTGGGTTTGAAGAGCTGTTAAAAGAGCTGGGGATGACTTCCGGGGGATTTTCCTTATGCTTCTGTTCTCAAAGAAAGTTGTTAATACCAACAAGGAACATAGTGCTGACACTCTGAAAAGGGGAATGGCAAATATTTCTATACACTATACTAAAAGTAGAACAAAATGATCAAATGACATTTTATTTTTCAAGTCTTGGACAGAAGTGTCTGTGACTTGCACTTGAAACAAAATTATTTTGAGGCTTAGTAAAATATGTAAAAATGCTCTTTTTTTACAAAATTAACTTCTATCTAAATGTTGGTAGTGTAATAAGTATTGTACTTTAGTGCTTTCAAAAGTTGTTAATAAGAGAAATTAGTTTGTAATTGAAGTTCCAGAAAAAAGTATTTGTGCCAGATAATTTCAGAAGTACGGTAGATCTTCAAGGAGCTAGATACTGCATTAGAATTAATGAACTAGGTTTTCAAATGTGGAGCTACACACTCAGTCCTGAAAAAACAAATGCACTTCCAAAAATGTGTGTAATGTTGATGTGTACTGATAATTAAAAATGTCTTCTGTTGGCAGGTAGTATCAGCAGCTCGTATCCTCTTAAGAAATCCTGGAAATCAAGCTGCTTATGAACATTTTGAGACCATGAAAAACCAATGGATTGATAATGTAGAAAAAATGACAGGTAAAGTAGGAATTTTTGTTGGAGATCCTACCTGTTCCTAACTAGCTTATATAGATTTCTCTCCATGCTGTTTGGATTGATGAAACATGCAAAGAATAATGACTGATTAAAAATAAATTAAGAGAAGTGGGAACGTGCTCTCTGCCTCCAGGAAGATATATATGTTACAGAATATACAAAATAGTTGGCTTATCTGTTAATACTGAGCTGTAGAGGAGCAAATCCTGCTTTAGTTCTTTTTTGGGAAAATCAGAATACCATCATTTTTTATTGCAGTTGCTATTCTAGCAGTATATCACTGTGACAGCTTGAGGTTTTCTTCTGTATAATCTTGGCATATTGAAATAGGACAGATAACTAACTAACTGAAGGAAAGAAAACATGTTCAAAATATTGCAACAGCTCAATGAATACGGAGAAGAAGACAAAGCTACTGATTCTGCTGAGGCACTGAAATGTTTCAGTCCTTCCCAAGTGCAGATCCTTTGCGTTGACCTGCTGAGTAGCTGACTGTACTATCTCCTCCTTCATCCCAGTAATTAAATCCTGGTTATTTTAAATCTCATTTTCTTGTCACTATGAATCACCCCTATGTAAAAAGCACAGCCAGAGGGATATTTCCTTTGGAATGAATGGGAGAGTACAAAAAGTACTGAATATGCTTAAATAAATTTGGTGTGAAGAAAGAATCTCTGCTGCATATACTGTGTAAGCCAGTTCTTGACTGAAACAACGTTCCATGATAGAGGAATAAGAGCTTGGGGTGTCATTAACAAGCTTCACCATGGTAACTGTCACAGAGGTACAACAGAATCACAAGTTAAACTGCAGTAGTACTTTGGTCTGATTTCCATGCCTTCTACTCTTCTCCTGACCCCAGTTTTAAAATACTTTTCTGGTTTTGAACTATCTCTGGAATACCAAATATCCCTTTCCACAGATAAAACTAGAATATTAATGTGTTTAACTTTTATTCTAGGGTTGGTGGATGAAGCCATTGATACTAAATCTCTGTTGGATGCATCAGAAGAGGCCATTAAGAAGGACCTGGATAAATGTAAAGTTGCAATGGCCAACATGCAACCTCAGATGCTGGTAGCTGGTGCCACCAGCATTGCCAGACGAGCAAACCGCATCCTGTTGGTCGCAAAACGGGAGGTGGAAAATTCCGAAGACCCTAAATTTCGGGAGGCTGTTAAAGCAGCCTCTGATGAGCTGAGCAAAACTATATCACCCATGGTAATGGATGCTAAAGCTGTAGCAGGCAGCATTTCTGATCCTGGTAAGGATTCAGTCAGCTCATTTAAAATGTGCCTTTTATTGACTGGAGATGATGTGAAGTAGTGCTCGTTTTTTCTTATTCAGCTTTTATGTAAATATGGTGTATGCTTCCATCTCAGAATGATGAAATCAAGCTCACACCATTAACTACTGCATCCTGCTGTTCTAAAATGCAATCAAAGGCCTTTGGCATATTCAAGGGAAAAGGATTCAGCATTCTAGTATGATCTGCAATTTCATGTTCTTAATTAGAAACATTTGTTACTAGTTTTAAGTAATACTACTTTATATAAACAAAATATTATGTAGTTTTTTTGATTCTAAAAGTTGTTCAGGGAATTACTTCGACTATTGATAGTGATTATTATTCAACAAAGACTTTATTTTATGCATGTTGCATATGACACTAACATTTCAAGCATGCAAGTCTGCTATAAACAGTTTGGTAGTTTTTAAATACACATGTAAGTGTACTTGGCACAGTACATTATAGAAATAATTTTTGGGGGTAGTGTTCTAAGTATTACCAAGTTCTATTAAATTGTTATTAAACTGGTATTGGAATTTTTGTTCAGGCTTGCAGAAGAGTTTCTTGGATTCTGGATACAAAATTCTAGGAGCTGTGGCCAAAGTTAGAGAAGCCTTCCAGCCTCAGGAACCAGATTTTCCTCCTCCTCCTCCTGACCTTGAGCACCTTCATGTAAGTGTAGGTAGTTTGTAATAAAACACACAGTTGTCATTGATGTGTGGATTACACTGAAATTACTTAAGTATATTATTGTTCCTTATAAGTAAAAGGTATTGTCTGGCCAGCCATGTGTACAAGTAGCCTCAAGTCTAAAAAATATCAATCCAGCATTCAAAAGGAAAGATTAAAATACGGTATTTTCTTTAACAGGAAGCACTTGAAAAACTGGAAAAAGGCCTGAGGTCATACAGTCATGTCTTGCCATGACAGCACTGTTTGCTCAATCTTTGCTCTATTTCATTGCACTCAATAAGGTGTTTGCCTTCCTTAGCTGACTGATGAGCTTGCTCCTCCAAAACCCCCCCTGCCAGAGGGGGAGGTTCCCCCGCCCAGACCACCACCACCTGAAGAAAAGGATGAAGAGTTCCCAGAGCAAAAGGCAGGAGAAGCAATCAATCAGCCCATGATGATGGCTGCTAGACAGTTGCATGATGAAGCTCGGAAATGGTCTAGCAAGGTAAGAATTTGTTGTAAGCGTTTTGTGCTAAAAGGATTCTCTTTTAATTTTATTTTCAGGATCAATGTGTCTCATCTTATGACAGTGTCTTTCACAGACTAAATAGTAAAAACAGTGGTGTAGGAGGAATTAGAAACTCTTTTGAGATCAGAGTGAACTAGGGTCAACAATACTTAGAATTGCTAGACTGCTTTATTAACATACCCCTGGGAACACAAATATGCTCTGTATGCTAAGCTGTTTGTGATCCTTGGTGCTGGTGTTGCCTAAACAGTCACTAATAGCTATGCTTGTGCTGTATTTAATTGACTTCAAAAAGTCTATATGGAAAAGTCCATATGGATGTTGCAGATGCCAGCTGCAGAAATCATGACTTGGTTTGTCTTAATTCTGGAAGAAGCTGCATTTATGATGGGAATCTCATGCATTTATGATGGGAAAAATGACCAAATTGGTGGCCTGGTCTCATTCTTTTTTTGGAGTGAGTCACATTGGCTATTAAGGCTGAAATGATGAATTTCCTTTCCATTTCAGTGCTATGAAGAAGTGTGAATTTGCCAGTCTCATAAATGCTAATATCACTTTGTTTTGCTTTTCTTTTTTCCCTCCTTCCCCCAAGAGCTACATTTTTTCTCTGGCACAAGCTGAGTGCTGAGTAAGAACTTCAGAGATTTAGGCTTCTGCAAGTGTAAACTTAAGGGTCAGAATTTGGCTTTTATAATCTCTTCCTTTCTCTGAACTAAATTAGGTGGTGAGTAGGAGATAAACTTGAATAGCTTAGAGAATCAGCTTCAGTGCTTTGGGCTAAAGGAACATGTGTTTTGGAAGCACAGATAAAATACAAAAGAAGTTTCTGCAAATCTCTTTGAGTGTCTTTTATCCAAAATCCAAAGCTCTATTTTCCCCATACTTCTGGATATACCAAACACATTTTTATATTACTAAAGAGACAATACTGGAATGTATTAGTCATCTCAGAAAGTAATTTTGAGGCTAAAAGCTTTAATTTCAGTTTCCTGAAAGTGTTTTGATGTTGGAATCCCACAACTGGTAACTTAATACAGAGTAGGTAACAAAATGCTTTTACCATATATATACACTATATGCATTCTAAATTAAATAATGCAAAGCCAAGCAGCAGACCTTAAAACTCCTTGCTGATTATGAAAGACTTCCAAGCTCAGTAACTTCAGACTATAAAACACTGTATTCATTGCTGTTTCTTTCATTTGAGACTAACAGACCAGTAAGTCAGCCTGACAATTGTCCTTCTAATTCTTTTTTAGCAATATCATTTTAGCAATAGGAGCTCAGTTATTCCCACAGTCTGTTTTGGGAGAAGAAGTTTTAGAAACACTTCTGTAGTCTCTGAACTCACCTGATTGGTTGGAAGAGGGATTGATGGACAGTGCTTCTGAGGAATATGGGCTAGACCTGGAAAAACAGAACTATAAGGTCTTGCTTGTATGAAGTCCCAACAGACTGTGTGTCAACTCTTTTGCCTTTTTGCTGATCACAGTCTACTGGTACTTCACCTGTAGTAAAGTGGGAGGAGCGGGTAAACAAGTACTTAGTCTTTAAAAAAACGTTGATAGCATTGTTCATTCTTCTAAGAATGAAAATCTGTTTTTCTCCTTCTTTACAAAGCAGCTCTTCACTGAGTGGATTCTGGGCTTTCATGTACTCCATTTTTCTCATGGAACACCAGTTGAACAGTGTCTATTGCTTTAATTTCTCTGTCTTCCCCCTCATTTGGATAAATCAGAAAATGAGGGATATTTGGATACTTTTCATTAGATTAAGACTTAAACAAAAGCTGCCTTTGAAGATGAGTTGGTTTGGCCTTACAAATGTTAGAAGTTCCAAAATTCCTGTATGTTGTTGTTGACAAAGATGATTTGTTTTTTTTTTTTTTCTATAAAAGACCATATCTTAAGCAAAACACAGTTGCAAATGCAGAGTTTTTGGTAAGGGTATCTTACTTGGTATCTTACTTTATCATACTTGGCTTTAATTGAAGAAATACAGTTAGTAAACTTGTAGACTACTGTTGTCTTGAAATATTGCTGTATTATTAATGCCTATATTGTTATACCTCTTACCTCTTCCTTGAGAACTTCTCTAACATAATTTATTTGCTTGAACCCCCTTTCTTTTTTTTTTTCTTTTTGAAGGTAATGGATACAACATACCGTGGCAAAACAGTATCATTATCATGCTTCATAATCCTCTTTTTAAATTAATTCCATTTCAGTCTTCTTTAAGAACTGTAATATTCACAGTATTCATGGCATTCAACATCACCTCTTCTTTTTTGAACCCTGTATTGCTCTTTTACATGTTCTGTGTGGTACCTCAGTACTTGCTTCTACAGTGTCTTCCATCCCATCTCTTTTTTTTTACTCTACAGCAAGCAGTGTCAGTGGCTTTTCTGCTGCTATCTGCTCTTATCACACACACAAATGGGCTTCCATACAAAGCTTTGTATCTGCACAAATACCACAGTCATCAGCTGCTGTGCCTGCTCCTGTGCAGTCAGAGCAGCTTCCATTGAGACAGAAAAGCCATTCATTTCATTGTTGACCTGCCAGTAAAATGTTGTTCTGTGGGTCAGCCTGTCTACAGAAGCTGAATGCTCAGATGGAAAATGTTGCTCCATATTTGAATTGTAACTTCTTAATATTTTTGGTGACTTTGGTTCACAGGTGAACTGTTTGTTTCCTTCTGCTAATCTTATATTCCTTCCCCTCCTCCCCTTGACCTGATCCTAGAGCTGCCTTGTCAGATCCTGAGAGGCCAAGAGGATGTTTTGGTCACTAAAACTGCTCAGTTTGTGCTCTTCTACCAAATTCTGCTTCTTGTACTAACTGTCCCCTGTTTCTCCACCCTTGCTGCCACCTGCAAAGCCTGATGTGACTGTGATTAATGAAGCGGCTGAGGCTGGTGTAGATGTAGATGAGGAGGATGATGCAGATGTTGAATTCACTCTCCCCTATGACATTGAAGATGATTACGAGCCTGAGCTGCTGTTAATGCCAACCAATCAGCCCGTTAACCAGCCCATTCTGGCTGCTGCTCAGTCTCTACACCGGGAAGCAACCAAGTGGTCTAGTAAGGTACTCCTGAGTCCCCGGGGACTGATCCGCGTGCATCCGGCCACTTGGAACGCTGACACATTTGCATCACTCTTGATCCCATGCTGGGCCCCGCCATCCTGAATGAATAAGTGTGTCTGCACTTCATTTTAAGGACTGAGAGTGGCTTCACAAGTTTGCTAGATCTGTTTGTCAGTGCCGGATTGAAGCTTGATTGGGGTCACTTATTAATATTCAAAGACTTCCTCTCCCTTTGCATCTGCCTGGTCTTCTTTGTTATGGCAGTTTTGAAATTTTAATAGGGATTGTCTTCCTCCCCTTCGGTTCCTTTTTCCATTCATGTGCTACCTGGGAAGCCATGGTTAATGGTTTCCTAATGACTTCCGGATGCAGCAGAGTTACAGAATTCAAGAAGTCATTTAAGGTGTCTATTCTGCTTGGCCTCAGTTGATGCCGCCAATTAACATCCCTTCCAACAAGGAATGGCTTTGTATGGCAGTGTTTATGGAAGAGACTGCCTGACTGCTGGCTTGCACTGGGCTGTATTGCAAATGCTGGTCTTGAGAGAATTCTTTTCTGAAGAAGCTGCACTGAATGCTGTTAGCTGCTGAATTGAGATCCTGTCTATATGAAACCAGTGGAAATCTAACGAGGTTCAGACATTCACAAGTAGCCTGTCTTCTGTCTAAGCACAAATGTTTGCAAGACTGGGCACTTTTCATAGCATGCTGCAAAAAATAAGGTTGGTGTCCTATAACAAACAAAAGTTAGGGGAGTGTGCATATGTATGTGTGTGTGTATACTTACATAGATAGTTATACTAAACCATCTTAATAAAAAGGGCTTTAAAAATGTTCTTGTCCTTTTCAGATTCTGGTGCTTGGATAACTTATTAGACACTGATCCTTCTACGTGAAAACATGGAAAAGCTTTGTGTTATGTCATTTATATCCTAACTGGTTATAGTAGCAAACTGTTCAGTTAATAGGTCACGGTAACGAATAGCTCAGCTGTTTGGGTCACTGTATCTGTAAAATGCCTGGGATATCATCTTGAACTTGCTCGTAGTGAGTCACAGAAGTGTGTGCACAGGGTAGAGGATACCTTGGCTCAGCTGGGTTCTCACTGTGTACTCCTTGCTCTGAACTTCCTTGGTCATTATCTGTGGGATTGTTCTAGGGAAAGCGTGTACTAATATTTAAACTCACTCTGCTGCTATTTCATCCTCACAAAAGGAATGCTTCAAAGCACCAAATAGTTCTCTTTTGACTAACAACTTTCTATGAAAGGGAGTAAGATAAATACACTAAATGTACTGACAGACTACTAACAATCAATCAACTAGGTCTGCTTTCCCTTGCACTAGGTTTCTCTTTGGAACAGTGTATAAGAAATGGGTTTGCCTTGGTCACAATTAATTCACATATCAAATATTTCTCAGATGTATTTCTGTGACTTAAAATTTTGATGTACAAGGAATCTTGATTTTAATATAAGAAATATCACTAGATTATCTTTTGGTAATCCATGTCCTTCTCTCCTGAAGGCTTTATTTTAAAGGGAGAGATTGTATCAAAAAAGATTTATTTTCAAGGAATAATTTTTAAAAAAGTAAAAGTTGCATCTCAGTTCGACATTACTGGTGACAGAAGTTATATGTGTCAGATTCTTTTCCATTTATCCTTTAGCATTACTAGCAGCATAGCTGGTGCTTTAACAACTTTAGTTTCAGATGCCACTGAAAATTCCATGCTCAACTGTTATGACAACAACTGGTTTAACAGGTTGTTTAGCATGTTTTTTTTTACTATAAAAGAAGTATTTTTTGGGGGAAAATCTGGAATTTCAAATGCTAATAACATGCTTTATCCTAAAATCTAGTCATCAGAGCAGTAGCTCATTCCATGGACAAACTAACACTTGATAACTTCTTTTTCAGTTTTGAAGTGAACTTTTTTCCCTGAGTGTTTAGAAAAAAATGTCAGAAACAAGTAGTTAGTACAGATCTTCCCTGTTCCTTGAAGAAACCCCTTCTGTGTTCACAAGTGGTTCTTCCTCCCTTAACTTCTTCGGGTGTTTCTACTGAGCGGTGACGTGCCAGCGCGCTGGCAGGAGCAGTGACTGTGTCGTTCCGTGCAGGGCAACGACATCATCGCGGCGGCGAAGCGCATGGCGCTGCTCATGGCCGAGATGTCGCGCCTGGTCAGAGGCGGCAGCGGCAACAAGCGCGCCCTCATCCAGTGCGCCAAGGACATCGCCAAGGCGTCCGACGAGGTCACCCGGCTCGCCAAGGAGGTGGCAAAGCAGTGCACGGACAAGCGCATCAGAACAAACCTCCTGCAGGTAACGAGGGAACTGCTCCGATGCTGCCATGCTGTGCCTCTCTCAGTGGGAGTGAGCACAGGAATTGTGCCAGTCAATCATGGGTATCTTCCCTCGGCTTGGAAAGTTTGTCAAGGTCTGTGTTTTTAGATCCCATAGGAATACATATATATGTATATATTTATGTGAACGTATATTCTGTAAAGTTAGAATTTGATGTCAAAAGAACTTTTGAAAAAATACTATGCTATAAGTACTGATCTGTCCTAAGTCTGCATTGTTTTGTATTTCATTCACTCATTCCTTTGCATCAAAGAATAATACCGAAAATGCAACAATTCTAAGTTTTTTTAGTCTTGGCAAATATATATATATATATGTATATAATGCTATTCCTAACCAATCAGACATTTGAGGAGTATCAGGAAGAATGGAAAAATGTCATCTCCATCCCAAATATTCCCAAAGCAAGTAAAATAAGACTCAAAGATCCTACCAATATTTATCAGATAGTCTTGAAGGTTGTAGGATCACCTCTATGCTCATTCATTTTCTAATAGTAAAAAAAAAAAAAAACAAAAAAAAAAAAACCTGAAGAAAACGGATGCATAATGTATTGGTTCAATTTACAATATGAAGTGGTTTTTATCCCTGTTACTTAGGTCTGTGAGCGAATCCCAACCATCAGTACACAGCTGAAAATTCTCTCCACTGTCAAAGCTACCATGCTGGGCAGAACTAATATCAGTGATGAAGAGTCGGAACAGGTAAGAGGTGTAAAGAGTGATGGTAGCATGGAACTGTTGATCACTTTTACGGGGACAAATATACAACCTGTTCTAGCAGATGTGTTCTGGGAACTTGATGTTGAAGCTCACCTCAGCTGTTTAGAGAAGATAACTTTAGTAGAGCACCTTGGTTTCTGGCTCAAACGCTACATTTTAAGAGAGGAACAAGCCAAAAAGCTACTCGGGTTCCAATTTTGAGAGGAACAATTTGTTAATCTCCTGCTTTGCCCAGTAAAAAGCCGAGGGAAGGACTTGCCACTGCAGACTGGACCTGCGAGGGGCAGGGGCGCCCTCGGGTGGATTCCAGGGGAAACGGTTTTTTTCCAACACAATCTCGAGTCCCCTGCAGCTCAGTTACCTTCCAAATGCATCTTTTCAGGTGAAATCTCGCAGCTTTGGCTTCCGAGAGAAGTTATTCTACTTAGTGACATTAAGGTTGTATTCAGATTTTGCACAAATACACGGTGAGGAACAGGAAAGTTTTGTTTTGAGTCAGGATAATGCTGGTTCCCAGAGACAGTTACTTCAATTATATTTTCATAGTTTCAGGCAACAGACTTAATATATTTGTACTGGGAGTTTTTGTGCACAAAGAGTTTAGATGCTACTGTCCTAATCATGGTATTTACTGATATATTGGAAATTCTTGTTTTTCTTGACAGGCAACTGAGATGTTGGTTCATAATGCCCAGAATCTCATGCAGTCTGTGAAGGAAACTGTGAGAGAAGCTGAAGCAGCATCCATTAAGATAAGAACAGATGCTGGATTCACTCTTCGCTGGGTCAGAAAGACCCCATGGTATCAGTAAATACTTGCCACATTAGTATTGGTTTCTGTAACATAAAATGCCTTTTTTTTTTGGAAACAGAAGAGATATAATAACAGCAGAAGGTGCTGTATACGTGAGCTTAAGATTAGTTTATGCTAATGCCCCATTCTAAGGGTATGAATTATATGATAATGCATTTCAAATGTCTTTGGAACACATTTGATATCCAACACCTCTAATTTGCTGCCAACAGTAGACAGTTCTTATATTTAATTTTTTTTTTTTTTTTTTTTGCTTTTCAAGATTCTCTTAGTGAATTCTGTACTCCCAGAAGCACCTTTCATTTATGCACTGCATATTCCAGTAGTTTCCATGTGATGATATAAAACATGGACCTCACTTCAGTCTTGTCTTGAGAGTTTAGGACACTTGGTTACTTGGCATTTTTTTAGGGACAATCATTGACACAGAAACATTCAACTTCTCAACAGGATTTATCTGGCTATTCTAAAACCATGCAGAAATGATGGAAGGTGTGGGGTTTTTGATTAAAAGAGGGAAGGCAGGGCAGCGTAACAGTTGTAAACTGAGGATTAAAACTCCATGTCTGAAATGCTTTTTGCTTTTAATTCTTGCCTGGCAACAGTACTTTAACAGTAACTGGAGCTGTCTCTGTTCCCCTCCTGTCACCCTGTAGGTAGGCATTCCAGAACTTTTGTACTGTACTGAAAGGTTTTGCAGATTGTTAGTGGCACACTGTTGACAGCTTGAGCCTTATGGCTGGAGACCTTAAATCATGCAACTCCTTCCTCGCTCAATTCAGCAATGTATTGAGCTGAAAAATCCTGGTTCTGTTAACTTAGCTATGTGTCCAGGACCAGAAAATGCCACATGCTGGCTCTTTCTTTTTGAAAACCAAATGAGCACATGGAATTATTCTTATTTCCCTCTTCCCTCCATCTAATGTTATTCCAGCTGCTCAAGGTGAAAATTAAAAGATAAATATATTCAGTTTAAAACTTCCTTTAGTCTCACTGTTCTTCTTTCCAACAATGCATAAGCTTCTTGAAACCTGAGCTCTGCAGGGACATGAAACCCTCTTTAGGTAAGCTGGTGCCTACCAGCAAATGGTGGTTCCTAATGCTGCACATACCTCATTATTTTTACTGCTTGGAGTTTGGAGTCTCAAAACCTTTTTTTCAAGTGAATTGAACAAAGGGTTACTGTATCTTTAAAACTATCCCAAACAAAATGACAATAAACCCCCCCCCAACTCCCTCCCCTTATTAAAATAGACTTCTGATGTTTCATCCTTCCATAATTGAATGTGGCTTCATATATATATATATATATATATATATACACATATATTCATACCCATTCATGTAATTGACCTATGGAAAAGTTGTTTGAGTTTCTCCATTTGCAAGGAATACTTGCAGACTTTTGCCCAAATCAGCACTGACCTCATAATACCCTCTTAATTTGCTGAGAATTGTTGCACGATCAAACCACCTTGAATAGAAGTGTCCTTGGGGAAAAACTTCTCAGTCTTAACAGCTCAAAGGAAGAGACACAGCACACTCAGCTGTCCTCTACCTGCCTGCAACAGTTATTCTGTGCTTGGACTTTCTCCCCTCCACCCCCTTCATTGCACTGTTATCTAAAAAGGGAAGTTAAACTGTTGATAATACAACTGTCTCAAACTGACCTCAGCAAGAGAAGGCGTGTGTTCTTCTTGAATTTGCTCCTTGTGTCTGGGTATCATTAAATATTTGGTACTTAGGATCTTTCCTTAGTACTCTCTTCTTGCAGTTACCTGCAACAGGAAGAGGAAAGAAGGGGTGCCAGAGCCTTAACCTGGATGCATTTGGTTGGTTTATATCAGATCTTTAGCATAATTTTAATGTAGTAATTTCTATTTAATAGTACATAACACTGAATACGTAGGGATTATTTTAAAGGGATTTTCTAAATAGTCTTCCTGTATTGCTTTTCAATGCTCCTCACATCCCCTCATCCTGCTCCTGCCATCCAGGCTTCTCTGTGAGTTTTTTTTTTTTTAATTATTATTATTTTAGCATCACTGTTTAGTTGCTTGAATGATATTAATGCAATATTACTAATGCCTTTAATACATAATTGTTTATGCCAAAGATCACTTTTTGTTTATTGAGGAATGTTTGCAGGAGAATTATGAATCATGGTTGCCTTTGATATTCTTCCAGAATGTTTGCTCTAAGTTCTCAAACTGTTTATAGAAGCCGAGATACTTGACCACCTTATGCAATTACTGCATTTTTGAACACTATTGGTCTTCAGACCTGAAGTGCAGCAAAAATTTGAACAAGACCATGAATGTCACTTAGAAATGTTTTACCACTATAAAACTTTGTTTATAAACCAAAATGTATTGTATAGTCTAATGTTTTCAACCTTTCTTTGGTTCTGTTAAAACAATAAAAATGCATTTGTACAAAAATCAGCTTCTGAGTGTTAATGATAACAGCAGTGGATGATGCTGTAACAAGAAGAGCAGCAAAAAGCAAAAGAAGAGTTGTTTCTACATGTTCTGAACAGAAAGAAACTGTAGAGTTTCTCAAATAGGAGATTAAAAAAGGTTTTTTGTCTTTTGTGCTTGTCAAACTAGTAATTAAAGAATTTACTGAAAGCTGTGTCCAGTGGGAGAGAAAAGGAGATTTTCCTCAGACCTGACAGTGATCTGCTGTATTGTGAAAACTTAAAATGGGGTTGGCCTGGTCCTGTCAGTAGGGAAGAACTGCTACTCTGCCCAGCATCTTGTTAATGTAAATTTTACTTCTTAAAGTGAATGCAAGGGTGATGAGTATGAAACCACTGTTATATTTTCTTCACTCTGTCACTGTAAGAATGTCTTATAAACACTTTTAGGTAAAAATTTCTACCAGCACATAATGTTCTGACTTGTTGGAACCAATGTTTATTGATACTGTAGGACCAAACACAGCCCCATAGTCCTAGAGGGCACCTGGTAATATTTTACCCATTTAGTAATAATGGGTAAAATTCAGATGTTTGTACTGTTCACAGTTCTCTACATAGCTGAAAGAAGATGAAAGCCTGACAGACAACCACCTTTGTCAGCACTCCTAGAGCTGGACATGAGGAGAAGGGGAGATCAAAACTTGGCAGTGCAATTCCTTGCTAATGCTACAGTCTGATTCCCTAAACTCTACTCTTCAGAGAAGTGCTGGTACGTTTTTTTTAAACAGAACAGGGACACAGGCCCCCTTCTGCAGTTAAGCTTCCTGTGTTTGGAGGTACAGAAGGAACCAGCACATACACAACAAGAAAAGGTAGTGGCCTCATACACCTGCAACCATTTCCTTGACAAAACACATCTCCATGCCTAGACTGGTTTCCTAAAGATGAGTGCAGTTCTTGCTGGCAGTGAGTTGTGGTGTTGAGCTGGGCTTTCCCCTGACCACAGCTGTTGTGGGAGCCTCCCTGTTGTGCCCAAGGTCCTGGAGCAAGCAGGGCTTGTTCAGTCACCGTGGGAGGCAGCACTGGGCTTGGGACTGGAGCTCTGACACTCCTTTATGTCCTAGCTCAGGAAGAGTGTCAGCTCTGAAAGACCATGGAGCAGCATTTCCAGCATTTCCCTCGGCTAATGCAGAGGGCAGCTCCAGCTACTCAGACATCAGCTTGGGCTGTTACCTCTGAAGACAAGATTTCTTCTACAAGTACAGTAACTGAAAGATGCCATTTGCTGAAACAGAGTGCTGGTTCTTCATACTGCTGTTTTATCTACTGTAATTTTAAAAATTCAAAATGGTTGTTTATGGCCAAGTTTACCCTAATGATATTAACTGAAGTTACAAATAGAGACTGTATGCCCATTTCTTTCCTTACTGACAGGGTTCAGATGGATTTTGTTCCAGACTGGATCATTTTTGTCCCAGTATTTGAAATTTCGACTACTAAGTAACTTTGGTTCCTACTCTTCATCTGAAACAAAGCTAGTACCTACTCACTGATTTGTAAGCCAAACAGGCTTACAGACAAAGGGTCTCTTAGACAAAAAAAGGGTCTCTAGTATCCCATCCTTAATTAATACTGACCAAATGCATGGCTTGGAACCTGATAGCTACTCTGGAGTATGTATAGGCTTAGAGAGATGGTTTTGTTGGTGTATAACAAGAAGTTCAGTCAGCTTTGCTCTGAGTGTTGAGCCATTGAAATATCATAAATAAACAGCTATCCTCCATTTAAAACTAAGAAATATGAAAGGGACCTTACCTACTGTGCTATTAATGGCCTTTTACAACTCTTAAGCAGCTGCACAGTGACCAAGTTCAGTAAAGATATAACAAATAGTCATTGTTTAATAGTGTATCAGATGCCTCCTGCTTAAGAGCACCATGAATCGTTTACAAGAGCACACACACTTCATAAGGTGAGACATATTTGCAGTGGAGTTCCCTTTATTTCAGAACATTAAAGCACACAACCATTAAATACACTTGACACTTCTACTGTGCTATCTAAAAAGCTACGCTCGAAGGTACACACTGCACAGACCTGGTGGCATCCACTTCAAACAAGTGGAACATCTAAATCAAAGCAAAGGCTTCACATAAAAAATAGATCTTACTCTCTGCAACTGTATTCTTAAAAAAAATGATGGGGATGATGTGATTGAATGGAAAGAAAGCAGATTACTGAAGCAACAATCACCTCCCAGATTTAATGCAGGATGTTATTTTTATCAGCTCATCTGCAGATGGCAGAAATGAAAGCTGATTAAGGCAAATGCTTCTTAAGAAAGGCGATTTCTTGTAAACAACAGAGAAATTATTTTTTACTTCATCAGAAGCTTTTTCAGGAGTGTCACTTGCAATGTCCCAGGCCCTGAGGGGACCCCTGCCCCTCTCACTGCTGCTCTCTGTTACTGAAGGGATTACGTGTTGCTTTGTGGAATGCCAGCTTGCAGCTGGCTGTGGGTGGAACTGAGCTTTCTTTGCAGGTGGCTGCAGCAGCAAAACATGCCACCAGAAGACTTTTCCAGTGGCCTGTCTGGCCTTCAGAATGTGCTTGACCTCAGGGCTTTGGTATCTGACTGGCAGTGTAGTGTTTGCAACATTCTGTGGGCTGCCCATATCAAACTATTCACCAGCACAACAATTCAGTAAAAAAAGAGTGAAAGTGTAATAGAAAAAAAGTACCTTTTTTTAAAGCCATATTAAGAAAAACTAAGCTATGCTTTCATTTTAAGAGCTGCTGTGCACAAATGCTTTGATCCCAAACTAATCAGTGTCTATTAATTAATTGGCACCTAACCAACATAAGTCACTAAGCAGTCAAGTTTTTTTAAGGGGAATTTCCTTTTAACATCTTCTCATGTCCTGACTTGGAATTTTCCTGCTTTTGTAATGTATTTGACACCTTTAAAAGGCTTGTATTTTTCTCCATACATGTCTAGGCGATTCACTTTCAGTCCTGAAAAAAGACAGAGACAAGTACAAAGTTAAAAGCAGGAATCACAGCAGTCTGATTAGAAATCTGGCTGTCTTGAAAGCACATTAGGATTGGTTAGGAAGCTCGTTTTCCTTTCTTTCACAAGTTCATCTGGTTCAGAGTGGCAAGTGAGAACATTCTTGTCACCTAATCTTAGCTGTCTTGGCAGGGCAACACCTTGTTTCTCTTCTACTCCATAAGCCAACATCCTCCTTCCAAGAGATGAACTATGGAACAACTGAGTCTATCTTCCCCAGCTCCTGTACACTGCACTCCTTTCTGATCATGGTGATGAAGCAAAGGACAAGTTTTAGAATTCTTTTCACTCCCAATTGTAATTGCAAGAACCAGCGATCCCTCTGCTGTTCCTTGAGGAATGCCAGTAGCTATTAATTACCTATAACTTCAGGTTGTTCTGTGCTTTCTCACAGGTCTGTTACCCTTGGTGTCCAGCCACTGGACCAGCTCTATCTTGCTAGATTTAAACTAGTTTAGGAGGAAACTGCAGGATTCTGTTCTTACACAGGAACTGTTATTTACTCCAAATAGTCTAGGGGCCAAAACCACCATAGCCTGGTACCTATCCAGAAAGGTACCACATGTACTACCACCAACTCTCATCAACTGCCTTCAGTCATCCCCCTCCTCCACCTCTGAATCTGAGTTCTTGCATTGTTAGAGCCTTAATCCTGCAAAGCTTACTTGGAGAAGCACTTTACACAGGGACAACTCACATGATTTAAGTGTTTGCAGACTGAGGCCTTGTCTGCTTTAAATTTACTTTTGCACTTAGCCCATACACTTCATTCTGCTTTTACTTGCAGATTGCTTCAAAGATGAAAAAGTAACGAGCTCCAGAAGGAAAGAGTAAGAAGGGCATTCTTCAAAATGAATGCATTTTTATGACCACCAGAAAGAGCTTTAGTGGTACAAGGCTAAAGCATGTCAGGAGCAGCACACTAAATCATCATCCATCAATCTTCACTAAAAGGATAAGTTTGCATGTTTAATGCACCAGTCAACAAAGAAAAATCCATTCTTCTGTATACTTCACACAGTCTTTCTTGAGCAAAACAATTAGGAATTCATAATTCCCAGGAAAGAAATCTTCCAGCAAGGGCAACTCTCAGGTTTGGGTAAATCAGACTTTATATTTTGGACCAAGCTGACTTCAGATCTGCACCTCCAAATAAATGATTAACAGTTTCCCACTTCATTTCCTACACCAACTCATTCTGCCAGCACCACTTTCATGTAATACCCCCCCACTCACCTGAAATTGCAAGCTGTTGTATCTTAAACTGGATGTTTAAACTTGGGTTCTCCTCTGGCTTGGGGGCTCCAGACTGCAGGTTCACTATGCCCTTCAGGTTTGGTAACTTTTGAGGGGTAATTTTGCCCACATCCCATGTTAGCACCTTGTCAGGAAGAAGAGAGTAGTAGTAGTAGTAGCATTCTAGGAAACAAGCTCTGAGGTCATATTTATGTCCAGCTTTTTGTTTGCAGGCTGGGTACAAACAGTAGCCTGGGAGCCCTGAGAATTATCTTTGGCTGGGAGAGGGCTTCTGCAGGTATGGGGTCTTTTTTCTCACCCTGTCAGTGTGGGTCTGTGCACTGAGAACATCTTGTTCCCTTTGCTAAGCATAACTGACCCTGATGTCTATTTGGGTCAGCTGGATCTATGAAGCCAAGACAGTAATCAGCACAAAGACCATAGAAACTTAAACACAAGAATGAGAAGGGCAAGGCACTGGACCAAAGGAGATTGTCTAAACCAGACTACCTTTCTCAAGGCTCACTTGTTTGCCATTGATTCTTACACTCATTGGAGAAACATGGAACCAAGCAGGCCCTTTACTCACCCACAAGAGGTGGTTGGTTTGTTCTTATCATAAAGTCATAAATGCAGAAAGACCTCAATTCCCTATGCTTTTAAAAATTTTTGCAGTTTCAATCCACCTAGTTATCCCAACTCTTGATAAAAACACAGTAAAATTTATTTCTACAGAGAGGAAAGCATACCTTAAGTTTTTTGTTGGTGTTTTTCTTTTAAAAAGACCAAGGTCTGTTGTTTTTGAAACAAAATGCTACTTGGAAAGCTTTCCCTAACAATTTCAGTGAATTGCTGACTGAGATATTCCAAGGGCAGCAGAAAGCTCAGAGCAGGGTATTAAGAGCCAGCAGCATGTTTTGGCTCAAACTGCTTTTCAGCAAAATGGCTCCTGGGTACTAAAAGGCTTCAGGAGCTTTATGAAATTTAGGTCTCAAGCCCCAAATCAGAGACAAGGAATCAGGAGCCCAAGACATGTTTTTTCAGACACTTTATTTTCCTGTGTGTCTTTAGGCAGGTCTTTCGGAAGAAATTTTTTCTCATCTCCTGCTCCCAGTTTTTCTGTCTACCCATTTTCAAGGCTAGTGCATTTTCTTCAGAAAAATATGTTTTCACAACATATATGCAAAATATATCATGGCTGAAACTATCGGCAAAATACTGCTGCATCCACTCAGGAAAGATATTAGTGGGTGAAAGAGCAGGGTGAAAAGAGAGGGAAGGGAAGGAAAAAGATACTGCCAAAGTCAGAAATCAGGGCTGGTGTGTATCTAAGTTTGAAAAAGCAAATGTTAAAGGTAAATTTTTAATTCATAAACATATGCTGAACAGAGCTCTCTGTCAAGTGTGGAACACTGTTCCAGTATTCTGCAATATGGGTGACTTGTAGTAATGCCAGCTCCAATATTTAAATAAATAAAAGTTCAAGACTTACTTTAGTAACTGGGTCAAATGTATAGCTGCCTTGTGTAGCAGTGAGGTTCATGTTAAGTACGGCCTTTGGCATGTGAACTGTCATGACTACTCCTTCTACTGTTTTCCCCATATTCTGTTTTGGTCCAATGGTAACATCAAATCTTCCTGAAGAAGTATTTTCCTTAAAACTGATCATGTGCTTCACATATACAGGAATTGCCACCAAGCTGAAAAGAGAAGACAGTAGCTGAATGCATTCTGGCTACTTCTCTGCTTGAGAAATTAAAGCACTTTCTCATAAATGGTTCTTGTGTTACTGGTAGGTGTTCAAGTTAGAACTGGTTTGTTTCAGAAGTGGTAAGTGAAGTGATACTCTGCTCTTCACCATCGTTGCTGAAATGATTTTATCAGCAGAGAATCACAGGAAAAAATATTTTCTTTATTTTCATCCAAATACCTTGTCTTATTCTCTCTTCATCTGATTTTTTTTTTTTTTTTATTTTAAGTAATCTCACTGAGCCAAATCTCAGAAGAGCCACTAGTCAGATCAAGCTTTAGTTTGCAAGTATCTGTAGCTTGGACTTTTTTGCTTTACTCTCTTCATGAAGCTCGGAGTCCTCAGTGTACACAGAGACTTACTCATAAAGCATCTAGCACCAACAACACTTACTAAGACTGAGTAGCCCTATATCGCTGCCATGTGTGATTTACTCCACTGAAAAATTATTGCTGAGTATCTGCAGGTCACTGAAAGGTTTTCTTCTTTTAGTAGGGACAGAGCAACAGCTGAGACAAAACCTGAGCACACACATTTCAGAACAATGCAAATTCCGCCCTGAACAAGGAGGAATGTGCTGTTACTCAGGTGGGAAGCAGCAGGTGGAGTAGCTGGAGGAGCAGTGTGTCTGAATGGAGACGTACTTCTGGGAACTGACGCGGTAGGAGATGAGCCGGAAATTGCCATCGGGAGGAATAAACGAAAGGACTCTCTCAGACTCCCAGCGCTTGAACCGAATACACGGATGGAAGCTGACGTCATCCAGCAGCCGTGGGTTCTGGAAGGAGTGGCACAATGGTAAGTGAAATCTCATCAAGTACCAGCAGCCTGAGCCAGCTACTGAACTCTACCCAATTCCTGTTTCTTAGACTCCGAGTAGCCATTATCAGAGACATGTTACTGAGCTAGATGGATTTCTGATATGACCTGGTACAGCAGCTCCTGTGAGGGTATTTTTATGTACACACAAAAGCCATTCCAACTACTGAGCAGTGCAGCTTCTACAATATAATGCAAAACTTGTTACTCTACATATGTGTAACACATGAAATAGTGATAGTGATCTTAAAGTTGTTTAACTCTGATCACTAAGAAAAATAAATCCTGAGCAATTAAGATTCCCAAATATAGGCTGAATTTACCATGAAAGACAGAGAAAGATCTGGCATTCCTGAGAGCTTAATACACGAATCAATAACACCTTGGATTTCTGCAAAGACAGTGGAACCTGCAGAGAAAAACAAGACACTTGACTTAACATTATTATGAAAGGCCTAACAGATGTGGTGAAGTGCAGCTAGAGGGCACAGATGACATTTGCACAACACTCAACAATATGCCAAGCCTAGCTAGGAAAGGTCATTCCAGTTACCTGTGTCCTGGGCAGCTTGCTAAAATACATGAGCCAGAGCAAACAGCCTGTCCCAAACTGGTTCATGATACTTGTGCCAGCTGTTACAAAGGACTTGTACTGGATGTGCTTGAACTGGTTGCCAGCAATAAGCAAATAAGAATTTCATAACACACCAGCTCTGACTCTTTTCTTTCATTCCTGTCCCTGGTCTCCAGAAAACTAGCAAGTTGTAGTGGTGCAGGGAATTTGAAGCACATCAAAACAGTCAACGTCAAAATGCAGTAAGTTGGTGCTAACTTTGGCTTTCACAAGTAAATGTTGTTTAACAATGAAATTAAATATTCATCTTGATGTTAAATAAATCTATAGCAAAAAAAACCAAACCCCAAAGCAAGAGTACTAAACATTTTACCTAGGAAATGCTCATTTCCTGAAATATCTTCTAAGTATAAAAAAGCATAACTAGGACCCTATTAATTAATTAACTCCACATGTAAAGGCAATTTTAGAAGATAGGTAGAAACTGGCTTATCTAGGCAAGGGAAAGGAGAAATGGTGGCTTTATACTTTGTTTGAAAAGAAGTGATCCTGTTTCAGGTTAAAGCAGTCGACCATATCCCTATGAAACAAGATAACCTCCCTATTCCAGGGGAGCAACCTTATCTACCTTAGTCTTGGTGGAGGCTATAAGGAGGGGTTCTTGCATTGCTTGTCCCCAGGGGATCAGAGCAGAAAAGTGTAGCTATGACTACTGCAGCAGATCCTGAGTAGGAAATTAAACACTCAGTACACACTGATTTGGCCTGAAATACACACAGAAATTCACCATGCTCTTGACTGTACTTTCTCAGACTAAGCACTCACACTACTCCTAGGAATCCTAAGGAGCTAGGACAGTTAACACAGTCATCAGCATTTTCTATAAGGGCCACTTTCTTTTAGCTTCAGGATGGGGAGAGTAAGAGCTGCACAATGGCTATTTATGATTATCTGCTTCAACGATTGCCAAAGCATTTGCTGAAGTGGTGTACAGAATCAAACCAACACTGACACTGCTACAACAGCAGCACTGAATGAATAATCAGAGGTTTGCTCCCTGTCCCATACCACCACAAAAGGCTGTCCTGCAGTCTTCACCCTTGCCAACTGCTGGCCCCAATACTGAACAAAACAGCAGGTTCCTGCCCACAGCTTTGCAGTTTTCTTTTTGCATAATTTTTTTTTTCTTGGATACAAGTTATCAGGTTCCTCCTCAAAGTTAAATATCAGAATAAAGACTTCTGTATTTGAAAATGATAGGTTTCATTCACAGAAAAGAAAGGAGTATTATTATGCTTCATAATATCTGGCTCCTTAAATATAAGGAAAACAATACTGTCCAACTATTTTGCACCAAGTTTAGCTTGCTATCAGAAGAAAGCTAATGAAAGATTTTATCTTGCTCACTTGAGGGCCTTCAAGGACTACAATACATTGTTGGCAGGAACAATGGGAGATAATTTTCTCATCACATTTCAACTACTTTTTTTTCCCCATTTATATCTGTTATGAGATAATCAATATACAGACAGAAAACATACTTCTTGTGCATGTTCTCAAAGCAGCCCAAAGCATGTTGCTGTTTTAAAGATGAACTGAAGAAATACACTTAAGCTCATAATTTTAAATTGAATATTTCTACCTAAGATATAAATGCATGTATATAAAACATATGCAAAAAAATAAGGTTGGACTGTATTCTCTAAAACATCATTAGCTACATGTAAACACACTCAAGAAACAAATATTAGTTTGCAGGGCATCTTACCTGATTTGTCTATAATTGCATCAATTTCTTCAATGACATCAAAATAGGCTTCATTGTTTGTGTATTTTACTCCCGCTCTGCGCCAAGGAATGTTGGATAACTGTCCAGTGGGAAGCGTGTCTCCCACATTACTACTGCCTTAAAAATGAAAAGGAACTTAAAATCAGTAATTCATTACAAAAGGAATGTTTCAACTGCTAAAATTAAAAATCAAGGCAAGGCTTGCCCCAGGTACTGTAGGCTAGAGCCTGGACCCCTCAATGTTGTTTGTGAGGTGACATGAAGGCACTGGAGCCATGTGTCCAGACTTAATAGCTTTCAGACTACATCTTGCACAGCAAAATACAATACTCAAGTCAGCAGGAGGTTTGAGTGGGAGTAGATGTGGGGCTAGATCTTATGGAGGATTTCATCACTAATTGAAGACAAGAGAGCTCCCTGTGAGGGCCTTAAGCCTGCTTCCCCCTTCTCCTAAGAGTTTTAGCTGGATGACTTTGGGGCTGATTAACAGGTAAGAGTCATTATTAGCAAGAAAGATGTGTAAGAAGCCTTAGGGAGGGCTCCTACAATCTTTGCTTGGAGCTGGTGTTAGGCTGAGGGTCTCACCCTTGGTACCCATCTGAGCTACCCTGCATCAACATGACAGCCATGTCTATACCTGACCATGTGTCAAATCGATCCAGACCCAGGCTGGACTTTCTGGCTTGACCTGTCCCCTTCTGATGGATGTAACTGGCAATCATTGAGCTGTAGATGACCTGTTAATCATCTGATCCAGTCAGTCCCTGACCTGTTGCCTCAACTTCTGGGCTCCTGACCAATGATACCACTGTCCCTGCCTGCCTTGCTTGCACCCTTTGCTCCTGGTTCTCAATACCATCCAGCATGACTAGAAGGCTACCTGAGCTACCTAGTTATAAAGTAAATTGATGATATTTTAAAAAGGAAAAAAAAAAAAATCTTACCACTTCTGAGGCTTAGGTGACTGATGCCGGAATCCCAGCACAGTGTAAACAGCTCCCTTGGCTAGAAGTAGGTCTTGGGATAGGGCCACAGTTCATGCTTACTTGTGCCCTTTAGCACAATGAACATGGTAGTGTGTCCTGCCACATGAAACAGCTTCACTGAGAAGCTGATGGCCAGTCAGTATCATTTCTACAAAACCTGCTTGGGCAGGCCCTAGCCTGGCAGGCAGAAAACAGAAGTTTTCATTCCTTTGAGCTAGTAAAAGTAGTTACTCAAAAAAAACCCCTTCCTAAAGTCCACCCCTGTATGTGCTATAACTCAGGGGGGAAGAGTTGCAACCATTTCTTCACTCCCACTGCATCTCTGAAGAGGAGCAGTTGCTGTGTCTGTCCCTCAGCAGCCTTGCAGGATGCAGCAGTGCTGCCAGGCCAGGTAGATAGGAGACCTCTCAGGCTGCTGTTTCCCCCTGCTCAGCACTGAGCTGTTGACAGTGACAAGATGCACGCTGCCTTGGGCAGGCACTTTAGGCTCCTAGTGAATTTTAATAACATTTTAGAGAAAACACTTGTTTTCCTAAGTGTAAATACTAGCATTCCAATCCACATGTAAAGAACCTAACTAAACTCCAAATAACAGAAATTAAAACTGATGAGATTTATACTCTAAGACTAAACCATATCTACTACCTTAAAGACCAACTCCTCTGAATATTATGTGTGTGGCCCTGCACCCCAACTACTCCCCTTCTCTAACACAATGTACAGGCAACCGTCTTGCATCTCTCTGCCCCCACGTGTCACTCATGGCTCACCTCCCTTGCACCCGCTTGCCAGACAAGCAGATTCCACCAGCTCAGCTGACAGACATTTGGCTTCATCACTGCAAGACAGACCCATTTACAACAGCCTGAAATCAGTTGCGAAATCAAATCCACATGAATCCATGTGCTGCTCAGTGCTGGGGGCAGGGTGGAAGATGAGGACAGGCTACTTGCTTCCCTTCATGCTATCTGCTCCCACCCATCAAGGATTTATTAGATATCTATTATATACCTTCCTATATGGATTTCTTACAAAATGCTTAACCTTCTCCAGTGCCCCTCAGTTATTCAAGGCTTGGGGTGAGCTCTGTACCAATCCCAGAGCACCTGTCTCCAGTATGTCCTGACTGTGTTAGGAGCTGCTGTTCCTGAGGGACTTCAGCAGCTGTGGCTGAACCAGGCAGTGCCTCCAAGGACAGCAAAGGGGCCAGGTGTAAACTGCAAATAAGGAGGGACTTGTTTTTATTCAACTCATATTGATGAGAAGTGGCAGGACACTGCCCTCACCTTACAGATTCACACCAATTTATTATTTTTTAGCTATGAGAAAAGATGGGGCTTTTTTTTTTTAAACAACCGTCATTGCTGAAGTTACATATTTTCATACCTGTGATGGAGTTGACAACAGAGCGCAAAATTGTGGGAGGCTTAATCAGCTCCTTCAGTATGTTAGATTCTGTCGCCAGTGGAAAGCCATTGTCTAGCATTTCTTCTAGAAGTTCATACACAATTACTACATTGTCCTTAATTGCCGTCTCAGAACATTCGCCAAAGTAATCCTAAACAAATTCAGAGATTACAAAAGAGAGGATTTTTATTCCTGTTAGAATGCTTTGCAAAAGGAAGTTTGTTTGGTTTTTTCTTACAGAAATCCTCCAATATATGAAGGCATTTTAGTGCCTAAACGGACTATTTCTATAGTCTGATGGCATCATATTGTTAATGTTATATTTATCACCTAACTGAAAATAAATACAAGCATGAACAGTGAAACAATGTAATGTGATGTGCTACTATTTATGTTACAAAGGCCCTTCTAGTTGTGAACATGAACACATCTTCAGTTACAAGACTCTTCTAAAATAAAGAGACTATCTTTTGGCAATGCTCAAATCTTCACAGCATTCCTTTATATATAGTATTTGTGAAATTGGGTGAGAAGTGACTTCTTTGCAGCCCTTTCCTCACTACAGAGTGCATGCTGCCTGACTACATGCTCCTTCTTCCCATCTACATAACATTAATAGTACAAAAGATTACAGAAAAAAACTCAGCCTTTACAGAGTTGGATTTGGGATATGGTGCTTGTGAGTGCACAAAATAAACCTCTTTTTTCCTTTGTACTCTATAAACCTGTGCTTGACTTAAAAATTGCAGACAGAAAAGTCACTCACAGAAGGGTTTATTACCTTGCTCTAAAAGAAGTTTATACAAAAAATCCCTTGAAGTAATTTTAGAGTCACAGAATCATGGAATGTTAAGGGGTGGTCCCAATCCCCCTGCCATGGGCATAGACACCTACCATTAGATCAGGTTGCTCAAAGCCCCATCCAACCTGGCCCTGACCACTGCCACAGTTGGGGCATCCACAACCTCTCTGGGCAACCTGTTCCATTCGCTATTTTACTACCCTCACAGAATAGAATTTTTTCCTAGTATCTAGTTTAAATTTCCCCTCTTTCAGTTTGTACTCATTTCTCCTTGTCCTATCACTACAGTTCCTGACAAAGAGTCCTTCTTTGGCTTTCCCGTAGGCCTCCTTCAGACACTGATTTTTAAAATCACTGAATGGTGACAGACCTGGAAAGTATCTGCTACTCGGTGCAGAAATTCAATTACAAAGAGTGGTGGCACTTCTGTCTGTATGACAGACACAAAGAAGATTTTATCCCGATAGATGCTGATGAGGTAGTGATGTGGAGTTGAGATGACAGGAGGCACATTCTCAACATCGATTGCTTTCTCCTGAGCTTCAAAGAAATAATCGCAGACAGATTGGCTCACAACGCTCTTCCAGTGCTTCTCCAAGAAGATATCACCAGAACAGTTTATAAGAAACAGGCTGTGGATCATTTTCTGTTGGAAACACATTAAAAGAAGTTAAAATAAACAAAAGGATATGTGGATTGACATTTCATATCCCAGATTCCCTTTCTTACGATGGTTATTCTTTATTAACATGCACTGTGAATTTAGGAAAAATATCTACTTTATTGTTTTTCTTTGCATTCCATTTTCTGTATTTACAAGAACATTTCATCAAAAAATATTTGCCACTGGATTAAATTGCTAATGTATATCATAATGCAAGCATGAAGTTTTCCACTTTCATCCCTATCTGGTATTTGCAATTTATTTCTTAAAGAAAAGCTGACTCCCATGAGCTGGCACTCGTTCAAACGTGTTTGCTGACATGAAAGAGTTACTTGTACAGAAAGTTTCCTATGGCAGTTGCCTACTTAACTTAGAATTGCTCTATCTTAAAGATACAGCTCTTTAGCTTGTCAGCTTTCAGCTATTGAACTAGAAAAGTGCTTCTTACTTGCTGGCAGAATTGTCTTATGATCTATGCCAAGCTGCACTTGGGCAAAGGGTTGGAATTCATTAAAAGTACACAAAACTAGCCATTTAAATCTGATTTAATGGATAAAATTGCCTCAAATGTGCTTGGCATGCATGAAATATGTTTATATAAAATGTTTTTCACTTAAAAACTCACTTACGTAAAAGGGGAGTATGAACTGCAGGTAAGAAATGTATCTTTTTTCTTCTATCTTTAAACATTTACAAACAACATGCCTCAGCCACTGATCCTTCATTTTATTCATGGGGCAAGAAGCTTATGTGCCTGTTAGAAAAATAATTCCAAGTCTATTTCTCAACTTTCAATGTGATAGTAAGTGAACTAAGTAGTTGATAAAATGAATAGACTATTATTTCTGCATCTACAGAGGAGACACATGCTAGCAAACTTCAGTTTATCTCTCCGGCCTTTATGTGAGACAGATACAATGCTTTGGCTGACCTGCAGCATAACGGTCCTCTTAAAAATATATTAAAACTTGGGCTTAGAAAACAAACCAAACTGTAACCCCAAGAGCATCTTCTGAAGGTGAAGTTAACCTGGTACTCAATGTTAAGCATAAATTCATCTGTAGTTGAAGAAGCTGCCCCTGGCACTGGCTGTTCTTCCCTTTTGCCTCTCAGGTATTGATTTGAGTAGGTCTGTGGCTCTGCAATTATCTACATTAGGAAACAGTCCAGCCAGAAATTGACCCAGCAAAAGGAGCTGCTGGTCAGAACAGCTTCCTAATGCAAGTTATTTCACTGCCAGAGAGTGCTAGAGCTGGCACAGGGCATGTGGTGGAAATGGGAAGATGACAGCAATGGAGATCCAGAATTGAAAGTTAGCCTTTGGAGGAATTCAAACATGACTGGAAAGAGACCAGACAATTACTGGGTGTCCACACCTTGAAACAGGAAGACCACCATGAACTCTGCATGTCCAAGAGAAGCCAAACACACCTACCAAAAACCCATCATAGTTTTCATTAATTTTACCATGTTTGCCCAGGATACTGTCCTAAAATGCAGATAAAATTTGCTCCTTCTCTGTTAACTCTAATGTAAAAATAGCATGGAAGCATCTAGATGCACATGGCCCAGTCCCACAGAGATTTTAAGAGTATAAACACTGCATGACTAAATCTCACTCCAAAACACTGGAATAAGCACTTAGATCCGCCCAGAGTGAGCTTGTGTTGCTGTGTCTGAATCTGAACTACCCAGAGTACTAACTCATCTACCAATACACTTGTAACAATGAAAAATGGTCTGGCCCTCCAGATTTTCACAAAACAAAAGTATGTCTTCCAAAGCTCACCAAAGACAGTGAAAAAGGACAGCTCAAGAAGGTTGTCAGCATGGTATTTCCCTCCACCTAAGTCAGCAGATGTAGGAAGAGAGCCAAGATCTAGCTTTTCAAATTCTAAACTCCAGCTGCTCCTTCCCTAGCATGACAGCAACGTGCTCATCTTCACTGGGGCCATGCCAGGTCTCAGATACCTCCTGCCAAGAGTATGCTGTCTTTGGTAGCCGACAAAAAAAGACCAATAGTCAAAAGGTGGACAAAAATATTCCTCTAAGCCAACAGGGAATGTAAAGGGTAGTTCTTTTAGAAACCGTGATTGCAAATTTGCTTAAAAGGGGGAAAGGAAACAGAGCTACAAAGTGTTATTGCATGTTTCTACTATCACTCTCCTGGACCAAATTAATCTCTAATTTAGTTTGTTAAAAAAAACCAGAAAATTTTAATACTGTGAGCACAGCATTTTTATAAAGGAGCCTTGACAGAATTGCTTTAATCCAGTTCCAGTAAACATGTTGTGAATTTAGCCAGCATTGAACATTAAAGCCTTCCAAAAATCTCCTGGATAGTCACACAAGGGTGGCAAGTATAATCAACCACTGAATGTCAGTATTGTTTGAGACCACGGCTGCCCACACATACGGAGGTGCTCAGCTGTAAAGCTTAGAATAGATCTCTGTACATTTTTAAATGGATACAATAGCATATCTGTTAACAAATATCAGACCCGTTTCCTATTAAATGCACACAACGCTGCATCTGAGAGTCCAGTACAAGCAGCACTGGTAGGACTCCGCTTCCAGAGGAGCTGATCCACAGCCCACTCTGGAGGAGCTATGTTGGACAGCAGGCAGCTTCCAATGATACGCTGACAAAGAGTATCAGACACGTGTGACAGTGTTTGTAGTGCTTCTGTTAACATTCATCCAGATTCTATTATCTACAGATCAGAAATGTCTGCATTTGTCACAATATAGATTTAGCAAGTGCAGCTGTGCAGCAGACCACACAATCACAGCAAGCACCAAACGACTGTAATAGCAGGGCCCCATCTTTTGCCCTAAGTTCCAATTAGGATATTAGACCATGACTTGATATGCAATCAAGGGAGGGTGCGGGTAGCCGGAAGGAGAGGTAGCACTTGGCCACTGCCCTTCTTTACTCATCTGGCCCAAGCTGCCTAGGTACCAGCTGTGTTCACAGGAGTGTTTGTGTGGCCTCGTGGTGAACCGGAGTAGCAAACTGATCCAGGGGGCCACGCTTGGCAGATGACAGCTTTGTAGTACCTATGGAATATTATGAGCAGTAAAATCTCACCTGGCTGCCTACCCTATCTTCTAAGTAGGAAGATAGGAATTACAGAATTTCCCACTACATATATTCTGCTTCTAGCGTAAGGCTTCACTTCAAATCCTCTCACATACTCCTTTCTTCCTTCACAAGTTTTAGCAGTAAGCTAATTTGCTGCTAACATGAGGTGCTCTGGAAAACTGAAGCTCTCTCCTTGCAGCCCAAGTGCAGAGCAGGCAGTCCCAGAGGCACAAGCCCTGCCCTGTCAGTCAAGGGGCAGCTCAGTTGGTACACTTCCCAGTGCTGACTAAAATAAAGATGCTTCTAACAGCAGTGGAGACATCAGTCTATTATACACAAGACTAAGTAATTTGATTTATCCCATACACTGTCAAGCAATTGGCACCAGCTGATTAAAGACAGATTTCATGTTGAATATCTTAGAACTGGTAACACTACAAAAATATCAATACAAGATACATAAACTGTCATTTAACAAGAATTACTTACATTGCTCCAAATACTGAAGATTTCCCTGTTAATCTATTTTTGAGTGCCAGATTTCATTTTAGACATGTAGAGATCCCTGAACTAATTTCTCAGTACCTGACTTTTTTGTCTCATCAGAACACGATTTGAAAAGCAAAAAAGACTGACAAATCCTGAACATAAGGAATCAATCCAGTAAGATTAAAATTCCTCACACCAGCAGGTCAACAGCAAAGTGTGTTAGGAGCTGCAGCACTTTGAGAGTAAAGGTCTTGAAATAAAGTTCCTAAGTTTTAAAAAACAGTAGCAAAAGTACATCACCAGAATTCAGGAATAATGAGAATCTTCTCCATGTAGTAGTGTACAAAGACACCACTTTGAGATGTCAGCAGAAAACCACTCTATGTAAGGCACTGAAGATGTTTCTAGGACAATTCTATAGGACATGCCTTCCATCTCTCTGCTTTTAGGCCTACCTAAGAGCAGACTGAAGGTGTACATGGATCATTATTTTCATCTAGGCCAAAGTAAACTGTTCAAGCCCATTTTCAGTAGACTGACAGCCTTTCATGTTACTGCCTGACTGCAAGGCACCTTACAGGCTCTGCAGCAACAAGCAGCCCTGCAGCTTTGCAGCTTCTTCTCACAAACTTCCCATCCTTTGTCTGACGTGCGAAACTCCACGTGATTCATCTCAGTCATTTCCATCCTACCAGAATCTGAAGTCCACATAGAAGAAAAACATATTTTAACTAAGGCGCCTTCAATGAGCTGTTTCCAGATCTCTAACTTTTCTTTTGACTAAATCTGGATTTGCAATGTTACTGATTTTCAAATTCTTGGCACGGAAACATCTGGACTAAAGGCACAGCAGGCTCACAAGACAGAAGTGGAGCTCACTGGCAAGAGAGAGAGGCTGTGAGCATGGGAAAAAAGACTGCACATGCTTGTCCTTAGCTACAATTAAGTACTCTAAAGTGTAATTAATGCAGAAATACTGTCAACAGCTGCTTTTTTATAACATTGAGCTGAGTTACATACAAAGCTCTGAAACCACAAAGTGAGGAATTTATCACTGACCTCTGCAATGCCCTTTAGAGCTAGTACTAATTACTGAAAACAGCTCCAAATAGGACCATCACTAGGAAAGTATTCCACAGCTTCAATGTTCCCTGAACTTGGCATAGCTGCTCTGAAGGGTGGAAGAATTAGTGGGGGTAGACTGTCTGAGTCTCTGTTATGTATTTGTGTAAATGAACTTCTAGTGACAAGTGAATGGAAAGTAATCAAATGCTTAAAGTAATCTGGAGAAATAAGCTAAAATAGGCAGTTCTATTTCTATTGAAGCTAGTACTTTTGTCACGATCAGCTAATCAGCACTTTAGCTTTTTCCTATAAATTCAGTGTGCCACAAATGTGTTCCTGACCTTCCCAACCCCATTCACTGGCTTTCAAACTAGCAAACCCAACAAAGAGAAGTCCCATTAAACAACTAAACAACACTTTCAAGACGGCCAACATGACAGCTCTGAAATATTGTATAATTGGCAGGACCAACCTCACACATCATTAGCAGCTGTGATTCAAGATGATAAATCTGGAAGTCTCAGGTTTACTAAAACATGAATGTTCTGTAATTTCACAAGGGTTTTTTATGCTCCTATTGTTGTTTGTGTGTCTTAATGATGCTGCTCATCATGACTCTCTTTACATATAAGATGCTCACAGCTTAGGTATCTATACATCAAAGTAAAAATATTTTTGCTATCTTTTTTAAAAAACTGCTTGTTGTCCCCCTCTGTTAGTCAAGCAAAACTTAGTATCTACTCAACACCATAAAGTGCTTGTGTCTGTACAACTACTCAGACATATTTTATCAGCAAGATCATCCCTATTAAAGACTAAATGCTTTGCTTCCCAGATGTTCAGCATATATTTATCTTTGCTATAATTTAAAACACTGTTAGTAACTTTCTGAAATTGTTTTTAAGAGGAAGTAGTCCTTTGAGAATAGTCTAAAGTTAACTTAAATCAGTGTTTGGTATCCATAACAAAATTTGCAACTTCCTCTGTGCTTTTACCAGCAGCAATTACAGCCTGCATGAGCATTTGTGCAGCATTTAATCTACTGTCTGATGAGCTTTCCAATAATACACTTGTATGGCGCCTCTGTTCAATTTAGTTCCAGTATAAATCTTCTAACTGCTGGCAAGAGAGTTCCATCTCTTGTCAACAGAACAATATTAGATTCTGAATAATCGAACAATATTAGATCCTGAATAACTGCAGTTCCCTTTGGGACCTGTAAGAATAAAAGCCTTTGCTGGAAAAGCAAGAGTTTCTTAGAAAAAAAACCACACCAAAACAATTAAAAATCCTTTGCTAAAATGACATTTTTACATAGAGATGGAACATTTTGAACACAACTTAGATCTGAATCACTAACTTTAGGACTACTAGGGGATGACTTAAGAAATTCACTCTCTCAAAGCAGTACTGAATAGACAGATAGGCCCAAATGGACAGAGATAAAGTGAGTATCATGTCACATATTTACTGTCCATAGTATTTTCAGGAAAATAGTGATAATTGGACTCATAATCCAGCCAAACCATGGAGAACTCTGAATGGACAAAGCAGCAGGATTCAGTCATAGAATATCAAAGCCCCAACTCAGCAGCTCTTTGTGAAGATGTTTTCCACCATGCTCACCCAGTTCACTCCTCCAGTAAGTCTGACAGGCCAGAGCAACAGTGCTACTAGCTTTATACTACTCTCTTTCACAGGCTCTCTTTCAAGAGGCACTCAAGGTTCCAGAAAGGACAAGCACAGTGCCAGAGAGCCATGCACTACTGAAACACTCCATCAGAGCCAGCAAGCATCACTGGAACTCTGCTGTGCATGACAGCCCTTCCCAATGTGTGTGCACTCTGCCCCAGCCAGTCCAAACACAGAAGGCAGAAAGAAGGCACATAACCACTTCCACCTTCCTTCTCCTCCAAGAGGACAGAGCAAAGCAGCCCCCTAATTCTTTTATCCTGTATGAATGACTCTCATGAATACTCTTATTCTAAGAAGTTCCTGTTAAAAGGCTGCCTTTCATACATTATGTTAAATAAGCATAAAAAAGATTTAACTTATCTTCGTTGTATTAATTTTTGAAGTTATATGTGAAGCTGTAAGTTGGGGGAAAATTAAAGGGATATAAGAGGAAGGAACTTAACATTAAAAAAAAATTTGTTTAATTTCTTGCCATTATTACAGCCGTAAAATACAGCTACCACTCGTCTCCTACTGCTCAGACTTCTCTACCTCAAGGACTTCAATTTCTCTTTTCTGAATCCTCATAACAAGGTTTTTATTAAAGATTCCTCATGTAAGGAGATCTTTATATGAGAGAATAACTCGGATTTAGCTGGTCTTGCACAACAGAAAATTTAATTTCTGAATAAAACCAGCAAAATCAAACATGAGAGGGCATGAAGTATTCTTCAAGTTTGATTTGCCATTTGCAATGAATTTTTAGATATGTGCATAGAGTCAGTAAAGAATCTGTTTGTCTTTTCCCCTCCCCAAAAAATAAACAAGTTTGCTTGTGTTTTTGAGTTAGCACACAATACGAGACTTTTTTTTTTCAGAGAAATATCATTCAGATATTTCCTCTTCTTTTTTTTTTTCTTTAATAAATAAATGAGAAGCTATGTATGATTCAAACCCGTCAGGAACTGCCAGAGCAGAATCTTCTCATGGTTGGCACAGTCAGTTCTTTTGTAAAACACTGTTTCCATCATTTTATCTCATGCATGAGTAACTGAAGTTGGTTTTGCTTTTCTTGTAAAATACCTTTTCCGCTCCCATACTGCAGTCTGCCTACCATGAACACAAATTTTCATCATTCAAGTATGATTTTTTGCCTGGTTGGTTATAGAAAAGCTACACTGGATAGTGATGCTATTCCTCCAGTTTGATTAACACGTAATGGGTACGAACGATCCATCATACTGAAAAGACGGTAAGTGCATTACTAAGCAGATTTGAACTGAAACAAAAGAAAAGAAGCGACAACCTCCACTCAGTTACGGCTGGGTACTGAGCAGGGCAGGAGCGATGTGCAGCGCATAGTGGTGGATAATAACGGGTTCATTCCCAGCGCGTATTAGGCAGATCCGCACTCACAGGGCCCCTTGCTAATGAAGGAAGTACAGCACGAGTAGAAACACCACGGCCGCAGCAGGGCTGCTGAAGATCGACCCAGGTGAGCTGGCGCCGCTCCCCCACCCGCCCTGCCCCTCCCGGCCTGGCCCGGCTGCGGGCTCTGCCGCGGACGGCGGCTCCCACATCGCCCCTGCTGCAGGCCCCGCGCTGTCCGCGCCGACTGCCCGGTGCACGATCCCCCTCATCCCTGCGCCTCACCGTGGAGCGTGGGCGGTGCGGATCCGCCGCTACGCGGCTCGGACCCGACCCTGCTCACTCTCCGCCGGGCGGCTCCGCACCTCCGCCAGAGCCCAGAACAACGGGGTGGGAGGCGTGGGGGGTGGTATTCAAACACGGCAACGTTTTGCTATTTAAATAGGCACCGAAAAACGGAAACAGAGGCGATAAAACGGAAAGTCTTGGAGATTTGCAGGGGAGCCTCCCGGTATCGCCGCTGGCGGGGATGTCGCCCCTGCCCGACATCGGCCAACCAGCGCGGCCGGGACCAGGCACGGGCGGCTCCCGCCTGGCAGGGATTCCCGTCCCCCCGAGCAAGGACAGAACCGCCCCACTCCCTCACGGCCCGGGCCCCCCGCGCCCCACGTACCTCCCCCGGCCCGGCACGGCCCGTCCCGCTCCCGGGACAGCGGGGCAGCGGCCAAGATGGCGGCGAGGCCCGGCGGCGGCGCGGGGCCGCCCCCCGGCGGAGGCGCGGGCGGCCGGGGCGCTGCCTGCGCCGAGCGCCCGAGCACGGCCCCCTCCCTCCCCGGGCCCGCCGGCCCCGCTGCCACGGTCGCCCCTCACCGCAGGTCAGTACGGCTCGGCCCCGTCGGCAGGCAGGAGACGGGAGCGGGCCCCGGGCGCTAAACCCACCCGGGCCGGCGCCGCGGCAGCGCGCGGCTGGGCAGGGACGGCGGGCGGCGCGGGCTCCGCTCCCCGCCCCGTCAGGCGCCCGGCGCGGCCGTACGCTCGTCCCGGCGCCCCCGCCCCCCGGTGGCGGTGCCGGCGCGGTCGGCGGGGCGGGCCGGGGCCGGCGGGCGGGCCGAGGGGAGCGGAGCGCGCCGCACGCCGCCCAGCGCGAAGATGGCAGCAGGGGAGCCGCAAGCCAAGAAGCTGAAGCTGGAGCAGAAGCAGCTGAGGTAACGGGCGCCGGGACGGGCTCTGCTTCGCGAGCAATCCCCGCGGGTGCCGGAGGGTCGCTGGTGCTGCCCCCGGCTGAGGGCGAGACACGTGCCGCCTCCGCGGAGCGGTCGGACTCCGCCGGCAGGGTCCCGCCGCGCCGGGCTGTGCTTGGCCGGGCTGCGCCGGGGGGCGCGGGCGGCCCCTCCGCGGCACCGGGCGCACGTGGAGACGGCGGCGGGGCCGTCCCGCCGCGCTGCCCCGGCTGCTGCTGCGGAACCGCTGCCGGGCCCGGCGGGTGCCCGGGGGCGCCGCCGCACTGGGCTCCCCGCAGCCGAGGCAGGGGCGGGTGGCGGCGCGGGGGTCGCGCTGTGCCCTGGGGTCGGGTCGGTCAGTGCGAATGAGCTGCTGAGCGTCTGGATGGGGTGCGGTAAAACGGAACGCTGCCCGCGACGATGGCCCCGTACTAGAACACAGCTGGGGTTGTCGTTGCGTCTGCCTCCCCTTTGAAAATAGCCTCTGAAAAATACCCCGATTAATACTCGCGCGAGAGTCTCTGTCCCTGTTAGACAGGAAACTGAAAATCCGCGTTAACAGTTACATTTTCTTCAAGACATACCATATAATTTAAAACATTTTCATATTGAAATAATCTGTGCGATTTGCTATACTTCCTCATTTCTGTGATCGCAGTACAATAGCACTGACTGAATCCCATCTGAATGATGGCCTGCATAGACATAAGTAATTTATTTTTAAATGTCATAGCAGAAAAATGTAAGGTTTCTCAATGGAGGATGCACAGTCAAAATGAGAAGTTTGAGTACTGAGAGCTGTAGAACAGTTTTGGTTTTTTTTTTATACAGTTTCAAGTTTGTTTTCTCAGGATTATTCAGATATGAATATAATTGTAAGATAGCTGACTTCCAAGTGTTCAGTGTATGAAGAGAATTAATGACAGAAGCTTTGAAAGGTCCAAAATTATCTTGGCAATAACTAATAACTCCTTCAAATATAGCATAAAGGGGATGTACTTTAGTACTGAGATGAGAACAATCTTTCTTGGTACAGATGTCCTTATTGAAAGAGCTAATGCTATTAAATTTGTCAAAGTCAGGGTACTTGCTTCTTTGGCAGCCAAGTGACTTTTCAAGTTTAGTAATGGTTGACAAGCTCAGTTGCAGATAGTAGAAGAGGAAAGACGTAACTGAGCTCTGAAAGCAAATAAATGGCAGGCAGCAAGAGAAGGTTTTAGTAAAAAAGCAACAGTTATCTCCAGGTCTCTGTAAAGCAAGATGAGGCAAGAAACTGGCAGCTGCAATGTTTCTGTTTATAAAGTTTATTATAGGAAACAGCATTTTAAGATGAAATATGAGAAAAAATTGAAATTTGAGAATATTATTGGTGTACTGAGTTAAAAATTTAAAGGTTGTTTGCAGTGCAATGAAAGGCAGTGGTGACATACAATGTCTGGTAACGACTGACTAAACTGCAAATACTACTTCTGTAAGGTATAATAGATAAAACATGCGGAATGTTGTTAGAACTTGCATATGTTAATTCTGTTGCAAGTTATTTCAAGCCAATGTATAAATAGGCTCCAGCTTTGTTTCATAAGAGAAGAAATGCTGTAATTAACTGGTGATCAAATAAAGCTAATGTGTGCTGTTTGCCACAGGTTGAACTCATGAAGCAGTTGGTTGTTGGACTAGATTTAGCAGACCTCAGCACTCGTTTGAACCTAGTGGCAAGAACGTGTTTGGCTAAGTGCTGTTGTGGGACTTAAAAGCCACTAGAGAAGGTACCAGACTGGTCGAGGTTCCATGACTTGGCTGTATTTGTAATGAGATTCAGTTGTTAATGCAAAGCACTGCTAGATATGCTTGGAAACAGCTCCTCTATAGATTAGAAAAGAAGTGAAAAATCACATAAAAATTTTGGATTTCAATAACATTGTACTGGTTACACCAAGAATTTGAGGAGATTCTAGAGAACAATTCCTTGTTCTCAATATGTAGATCTGAGGCTCTCCAGTCTCTTCAGAAGACCATGTCTAATGGATTCAACAAGGATGGTTGTACCATATTTATCCTCCCATATGATATCAACCTAAACCTTTCCTGTGATTGTCATGAAAACTATTTTAGTATAAAAAAAAAGACATAAAAAATTAATTCTGCAATGCAATACAAGCCATACCTCATCAACAATAGCAAATGTTTCCTTTCCCTGTTTTTTCCTTTTTTTTTTTTTTTTTGGTCATTATTTTTTCTCTCAAAGTGGCTTCATAGAGGTTTCATGGATACATTTTTAGACCTTTTTGATCTTTCCAGACAAAGGAAAGCAAATATCGCTCCCTCATGAGGTAGGCAAAGCTGACTGGGTTCAGGAAACTACACTTGTTTGAAAGCAGTATAGGATGGCTGGCTTTGCCACCCAGTGAGCAGCACACAAAGCCCGAGACCCAAACTGGCATTCCCAGCTCAACAATGTGTTGTGCTGACATTCATCTGCTAGGCGGCAGGTTTTGCATTGTCTTTATTGATGCCTGCAAATCCCCACTACAAACCAATGGGCTTTAGGCAAGGGCATTAATGTGTGCTGCCTTGTTTCGGGCTTCTGACTGCATCTCTGCTGTTTGAAGTAGAATATCATTGTACGTGTGTGAACTGCACCGTTTGAACAGAAAATGGGCTTGCAAAACTGAAAATGGCTTGTCACAGAGTGGCAGCATCAACTTACTAGAAACATCATGAGGTGTTACTTCAGAGGAGAATTACTAAGGATTTGTGTCCTTTTATATTTGGTTTTGTTAGGGAAGTCTGTGAAAACCACAAGCAGATCTATTAACAGCCTGGTAGAGTTATGAAAGAATTTGGACGTTTTCTGTAGCAATGTTTGAGCTTATATGTACATGTCTGTATAGAAATATGCATGTTCATTTTTTCCTTCTGCACACAAACTTGTCAAATCCCCTGTGCTGCGTTATGACCTTCTGGCTGTTCTGCAGCTGCTGTATTGATTGAATAGTTATGACGTGGCTAGTTGTTTGAACAAATCAGTTTATCTAGAAGATAATGTAAGCATTGAGTTTGGCAAATAGTTCATACTAAAAGTAAAAAGTACAGTATTCCTCCTCTTCTGCTACTATTAGACATCTCTTCATTTTAAGAATAAATTGTCAAATAATCTGTGCATAATTGTTATCAAAAGCAGTCTTTTGTCATTACTGTTCCACTAGATTTTAGAAAGGTTGATACTAGTGGCTGTAAAAAATATTGCTAATTTCACGCATTTTTAATTTTCCTAATAGGCTGGCTTTTAATTTAGCTTATTCCTTCATCAGCTCTTTATAAATGAAAGAAGATTCTCAATATTTTAAGATAGCTGGGACTAAGCTTTCAGTTAGAATTTAGTAATTTTTTCTCTCTTTAATATCTTGGTTTCAGTTTGTATTTTTTTTTTTTAATTTCACCTTGCTTCCTATTTATATTCATTTCAGTTTTTGTCTTCCTATTTCTTATATCTTCAAATACAGGTAACGTTTTCCATGTTGGTACTTGTAATGTCCTCAGGTCAAAGAAAGAGCTGAAACTCAAGCACTTTTCTGTGTTTGTTCCCAGAATTAAAGCAATAGACTTTTTCTTCAGATGAATATTTTGTCCCCTTTAGAAATCAGACAAATACTCTTGAGGACACTAGCAACAGACGTTGCTAATTTTGTTTAATTTAGGATGTAACAGCAGTTACCTTCCCTTCCAAGCTGTGTTGACAGAAATACATCCAAGACTGGAATGACTTGCAGCATGGAAACTCCTGTGCTCTTACAGTGCCGGCACTGGTTTCCATTGTTCAGATGTATAACTCTCAAATTACCCTTGACAAGTATCTTCACCTGGCCTTTGATGTAATCCTCTGGGATTTTGCACAGCACGTGTCATGTTTCCACAGTTTTGTGTTCTTGTTTTGGAGAAAGATTGCTGTGGTGTTTCATCCTTTTAGTTGAAGTAATTCCTTGCTTCATTGTAGGGAGTGTGTAACCTGAGGAAAGAGGAGCTTGTGGGAAGGCTCTTTGTTCTCTGGACCACAGGCTTTCTTTCCATACTGATGTTACCTGCAGCCCACCTGGCCAGCAGAGTCACACCCACAGCAGAAGTTTAGATGTAACAGCCTTGGCCACCAATACCCTGCAGAAAGGTGCAGCTCTGCCTTGCTGGGATAAGTCCTTGCCTCCCTTAAGTCACTGGGACTAGTGCTGTCCCTGAGGCTGCTTGCAAGCTGGATTACCTGGGAGAGAAGAGCCAGTGTAAATAGGCCTCTTTCATCCTGAATCTTGAAACTGTGTTTTCCTGAGATTTGAGTTCCTCCTTTTTCAACTAAAGGAACAGTTTGTGTAGGATTACTCACCTCGTTGGATCTACTGATATTGCTTATGAACAGAAAAGGAAGATGCCCAGGAAAGAGACTTGAATGAATGCAGAATTAGCTGACTATGGTGTTAGTGTAGCAATGTGAAATTCTGTAGCACAAGACCTTGGCTTACTCTGCTGTTGCTAAGGTATATTTCATGTGGAAATCTTGGAAGCAAAATTCTGGCTTGTGATACAAGGTTGTGATATTGAATTTTAGTAGTTACTTACACAGGCATGGTACACAAATATTTCACAAAACCAGTTTCAGAAGCAGGGAATAGGTTGCTATCTAAAGGTCATTAATTACTATTTGCTGACAGTGTATTGGAAAACCTTATCTTCTTGAAAAAAGTAAATTGAATTTGCAGATACAATGTGAACACAATGTTTTTTTTCAAGGATGTTCATTTTTTATTTACATAAATTGATTCTTAAAAATGTATTATTCATATAATGTATAATAGTAGTACAAAATATTATTATTTATATAATATCAATACATTTTGTGTGAAGGAGCGAAGTCTTTGGGTATTACTCAGATTTCAGGGAAGGGAAGGGGATTTTTTACATTTTGAACTGTAATAATTTCCATAATGATTATTTGATCACAGTCAAAGCTGTTCTGAACTTGAAATATATGGTAAGATAAAGCTACTTGCTGGCTTTATGCTACCTTGGGATTTCATTTACAGTGAAAGATTGTTGTGGGGTTTTCTTCTTTGTACATTCAGTGGTACAAAGCAGTTGTAACTGTTTCAAGGGCTATGCTGTTTGATTAGAATAAAATAGAAGAAAGTATGGATGTCTGCAATATGCTGAAGAGTTAGCAGATTTATAGACTTTGCTTTTACAGCTGAACACTCTGTGAAGCTACATGAAAAGAAATGGGATGATGTGACAGAATTCTTAAAATAATAAAAGATTTTTAATACTTTGCAAGCAGAACCTATACAAGCTAAAAATGCATCTTAATTTATGTTGCAAGATATTAAACTCTCTCTATAGAAAAGTTTCCAAAACAACTGTTATAATAGAAGATATCAGCAAGCTCTGCAAAATGCTGTTATTCAAAGAGAATTTGTGGACTTGCTGCTCACTAGTCCCATTTTATAATGTCTACTGGGGCTATTACATAAAAGATCACCCTTCTGTCTTGCAAACAGATGGGCAGCTTATCTAAGATCAACCTTACTTTTGTACTTTGAAGAAATTGAGTGAAAATATGGGGGTTACTAGAGAATTTTTTGTTTATATATTGAAAACTGTAAGATTTATACCAAATGTTTGTGGTGTAAAACATAACACATTAGTCCAAGGCTAAGGCCTAGATTGCCTGTCTCTTGGACACACAGGTTACAAATATATAATGTGTAGAGTTTCATGGATTACTTCAATAAAGTGCAATTTTAAATGTTCTCATATGCCTGCCTGTTATTTTATCAGGTAGGGGTGGAGTTCATTTTGAATTCATAGTGTGCTTGAAAGGAAACATTTGAGTGAAATCACCCGAGGAAGTTGTTTATTATATATAGAGAAACTTACATGGTCATGAAGATTTCTCTCTTGTATAGTAACAACAGCAGTCAAGAAATTGTGGCTACATTGTGTCAGACTTTATATATTTTTAGATACAAAAGCTGTAAATTCCATGTTTCTCTTAGGGATTTCTGAGGCCAAATCACATGTGAAGGCAAGGTCAGCTGCCCCATGCAAGCAGAGGGAGTTTGGAAGGTCAGGGGTCAGGAAGGCTGAGCAAACTCAGACTGGCTGCCCAGCACATACATGGTGGGACTGCAAGTTGAAATTGGGGCACAAGCATTAAGTTGATCTCTGAATTACCATAAGTCATAACTGACCATTTTCCCAGGGATACTCTGGTTGCTTTTTCTCCACTTACTTAGGCTAGGGTTAGGTCTGGATGTCTAGCAGTTCCCTGGCAAATGACTAAAAGCCCAGTGATAAGTGGTAGTAGGGGTAGGTGGTGTCTGAAGATGTCAGTAGCAGTAGAACCTGTGAGAATGTGATAGCACAGGCAAGATGATTGAGCATGGGGAATAGCTGGAGGCTTATAAAGTGCTATTGACTGCTGTTGGGGTGTCATACATGCTATTCCATGAAAATATGTTAATATTTTTTAGAGAAAATATGCTCAAGAGGTAAAAGTTAGAAACATTTGATGGTACCTCATTTGGCCTCTTAGTCTGTAGCTTACTATTTGTAATATGCAGCTGTATGTTGCAAATTACTGTAAAGATAGTTAATGTTGAAGTATAATATGTATTTTTCTTTACATATCTTTATGTGCTTGTTAAAATCAGGCAATTATTTATGAGGGAATCTACAACTAGATTTAAAAAAATGTTTTTAATATTTTGAATACAGTGATTGAACCAAGAAGACAGCTGCATTCTATAGTTATATACAATAACAAGTTATGTAGCTATTACTATATTTGCTGGTGATGGGATCTTCTTCCCCCACCTTCTAGGTTAGAAAACAGAGGTTTGGCTATTAAACACTGAAACTGCTAAACTGGACATAATAAATAGTTCAATGTGAATCGGAGGATGCAACCATTATATATCTATGTATTTGCATTTCAATAGAATTCACAATCCTCCCTCAGGATTGAGGACCTCTTACACATTGCAATAACAGTAAGAGGATGGATGTGTTTCCTACTCTTATTTGATTTTTCAGGACCCCTGACACACTTCAATAAAGAAAATTTTGTGACTAGTTCAGTAAATGGTGATTGTTTTTTGAGTGTCTGATTTAGAGGACCTAGGAGATTTGTCCTACATCAGGTATTGAGCATAAATTTTTCTGTTATTTTCATGTGACAGTTCAGGTTCTTGACCTTCATCAGCGTGTCATATTTTGGCATCATCCCCTCTGAGAGACCCCAAAATCAGAAATAGAAGCAAAGTTTGGCTTTAATTTTTTCTGAATAAAATATTCCCATTTTGTAGATGGAAAGGAAGGGAAACTTCAGACTAATAACCACAGGATTATGAAGTTGTGAAGTTTAAATATTTAGTTAGAGGTGACACAGCAGTACTTAACAATGTGGGATTCATTTTTGGCAAAAACAACCTCTTGGCTTCAGTTTCATGAATCAGTGTTTCTGGTGCTAGCAAGTTAACAAAGTGCGTGCCAAATCTGCACAATGTGGCAGTAATTTTGACAGCCAGATGAGGAGTGACGATAGAAACCTGGCTTTAGCGAGACTTTCCCTTTCTGATACGGCAGTTCTGCCAGTGTCAGGCGAATAAAAAAAAGCGGATAAGCAATGTCGGGCTGCCCTTTTCTTCCCGTGTTTCCAGTCGTGTCCTCTGGCGGGCCGGGCACACGGAGCGCTCGTTCCACAGGTGGCTGCCAGGCGCTCCGGCAGCCCGGAATGAGGCGATGTGCTCCGGGGCTCGGCAGCCCGGCCCCGCGCCCGGCGGCCGCCGCCTGCGGAGGAAGGCGGGCTCCGCAGGAGGTCACTCGGGGCGGCTTCGCGTCTGACCCAACGCACAGTTAAATAAAAAGACTTAAAACGCGTTCGTGTCTAGGGTGTAGTGATCGTGTGTCGGGGCGGGCGTCAGCCCGCGGCCAGAACAGAGCCGGGGCGGGGGGATCCCTTCGGTTCCCACGGCCCCGTGACACCCGAGGGGCAGCGCTGCCAGGGGCTCCGCTGGCCATCTTTACTGTGGGCGGTGCGGCTCGAGCCCCGCACCTCTGCGCGGCTACCGCCACTAAACTTTTTTTTTCCCCTTGGCCAATTGTCACTGTCTCCCACGCTCGCCGCCGGGGCTCGCAGAGGGGACGGCAGCAGCAGGAGCTATGTGGGAGGCGCGCGCTCTCCGCCCGTACCAAAGATGGCGGTCGAGGAGCCCGGGGGTGCCGGGCGGGCGGCACCGCTCGGTACCGGGCGCTGCCGAACCGGGGCGCGGGGCCCGTCGGCAGCGCCCCGCGGCTCCTCGCGCCGCGCGGCCGCCGCGCAGGGCCCGGGCCCGCCCCCGCCGGCCGCCCTGCCAATGGCGGGACGCGCGAGCGGGCGGGGCGGGGCGCGCGGTGGGCCGGCCGAGCGCTGCCCGGCGCTCAGTCGCGGCTGAGGCGCGGGCGCCGGGCGGAGAGGCGACGGTGCTGGTGCCGCTGCCAGGGGACTCTGCCGCGGGCGGCCGGCCGGGCGTGGAGCCATGGCCACTCTCAGGTAATGTCGAGCACCCAGGCAGCGCCCGCAGCACAGCCCCGCGTCCCGGGGGAAGGGGCGGCGGGTGCTGATGCACTCCTGCTGGCGGGGCGGAGGCGCCCGGCGCGATGCTCCGCCGCAGCCGGGCTCTTCTCCCCGCTGTGTTATTAGGATGCGGGGCAGCGCGGCTTCGTCCCATCCCTCTCCCTGTGCCGCGAGTTGGTTTGGTGTCTGCACGCCCGCTCCCCTGGGGCGCGGGAGGACGGAGAGCTGTGCCGGTGCCTTGCCGGCCCCTGAGCCCGGTAGCGACAGCGCTCCCGGGGCGCCGCGTTGGCTTCTCGCGGGCAGGTGGGCGCGCCCGGCCGGGACTCCCGGCGGCGCTGGGCGATGCCGGTGCCCAGCGGCATCGGGAGCGAGAGCCCCGAGCAGCGCTGCGCCGGGCCGGGCCCGCAGGTGATCCGCGGGGCGGTGGCAGGGGGCTGCGTGCGGCGTCGCTCGGCTGCGGTGCCGCTGTCACAGGTAGCGCCTGGGCGTGGGCGGCCGCCGCCAGCCGCGGGGTGCCGCCCGTGGGCGTGGGAGGATGCGTGTCGAGGGGCCCCGGCAGAGGCGTTGGAACCTTAAACCCCCGCTGTAGCTTGCCGTGACTGGAACTAGATTTTAAAAGAATCCCCAATAACGAGAAGCAGGGGCTTAATAGCAGGCTAGGCTCTTGGCAGGCTGTTGGAATTGCGGTGATATCAGCCTGTCAGTGAAACCCGGAGAATGACAAACCCGTAACTTAACATTCAGTGAAAGGAGTTACTGTGAATAGTTTTTCTCCCCCAAACACTTCATCTTAAGATGGGGTTGTATTGTGAGGTAAATCAGTAACCTTTGATCAGACCTTTGGCTGCTAAAGAAATGCCTAATATTACAGACTCCAAGTTCAATTTGATAATTCAAGGCAATTCTCCCATCTCCTCTTTCCACCCTCCAAACTCTGTGTATCAGGTTTCATTTACACTGTTTCTGACCTAGACGGTAACTTTGAAATTGCAATAGTATTTCACTGTTGGGGCTCATGGAGTTAGCACAGCTGTGTGAGGAGCTGGCTAGTAGTGGAACAGTTTTTTCTGCGGCAGCCTTGCTTACGTAAGGCCAAAGCTTTTAGACTTGTTTTCAAAGTTGGAGCCTGTGAGTGTGTCTCTTTAGAAGATTATGAAAGCTTCATAATAAATGAAGTCTTCACTGAAGATGTTCCTCTAAGTCAGTATGTAAATATGTAACTGCTTAGCCAAATATTGTCTTTGCTTACCCATGTCAGGAAAGCATGTGAGCAGTCCTACAGGCCACCTTGTATGTTTAAGGTCTATATGCTAAAGTGATTTGCTGACCAGTGATGCAAGAAAATTGTCTGAACTCTGGAAGGATGAAATAATAGTTCTAAGGTACTTTTGTATTAGATGAGTTACTTACTGTTAAGTATCATCCTACTTGTAATGATGTTACATGGGTATGTGGGATGAGAGGAGGATGCTCTTAGTTGAGAGCTTATAGCTAGTCAAGTGCTATAAATCTGGTGCTATTGGTATTTTGCTTTAACTACAAATATAAGTAACTTTCGGTAAGTTCAAATCTTGTCATTTATGGGGTTTTAAACTGAACTGGATATGCTGAGAACAGGCTTAAAACATGCTTTGTTTTGCCTTACTTTAAAGGGCATAGTGAAACCCTTTAGAAATACTAATATTTTAGATTTTACAAGACTGTATCTTAAATTTGTAAAAGGACGACTAGGCACACAGCATGCTGCCATGCAATTGCACACCCAAACGTCTCAGTCATGTTTAAGGCTTTCTGAGTTGCCAGTATCCAAAGGCCCAAAATATTCCTCTGTCTCTGTGCCAGTAACTAATAATAAGCTTTCACTGATATTTTGATGTTGCTCTTCCACGGAAGTGCACAGCAGCCTGGGATGATAACAATATTGTGTGATAGTTGGATATAGTGCTGCTAATGCTCAGCAGCCAACTTGAATCAGGACCACATTTTAAAAAATGCCTGCAGCAGTAGAGCATGAGATTGGAGACAGCTTTCCAGATCATTCAGTTGCAGTTAATTTTGTTGACTTCTTAAAAGAGGTTCAAGGGTAACTCAGTACTGATGTTGTGGGTTCTTTTTTGTTTATTTGTTTGGGTTTGTTATTTTGTTTTTATCCAGTTTGTTTTAATTTTATTACTTCTGCCACTTGTGATAAGAGTAAGGTGTGAAAAGGTGGCCATTTGTGTAAAATCAATCATATTAGTAATGTCTGAACAAAACACCTAATTAACAGGTGAAGATTTATTTGTACTTAATGAGTTACATTGCTTGAATTCGTAATTGCAACTCACACTTCATGTAGTCCTAAGGTAAAAGCCAAACTCATAAAGTATATTGCTGCTTGTCAATAGTTATGAATGTAAATGTGATGTACATCAAAGGTTTCTGTAGTTACTGTTCTGGAGTTTTGCCTGTTAGATGGATGGTGTGTTTTTGTCCGAACAACTTTTAGATTTGTATCAGCATCTTATTTGTAGTTGGGAGTTTAAAAAGCATATATCTTGTTCATATATATGTACTCTTTGTGTGTCTGTATGCATATACACACATAGATGCTGAATGTATACTTAATGACTGTATATGCCCTTAATTTGTGCAGGTGAAGGAGTTATCACCTGCTTCTTGAAGAACTGATCCAGATATTCTTTTGCAATAGGTTAGTTGGGTCAAACAAGAACATCCTTTTTGAGTGATACCAGTACTCCAGTGAAAGAGAAGGGACTGGGGAGAGTCAGGGAGGCTGGGGACTACAAAAGTGTGTTCTGTGTCTGTGGTAGAGATGTGTTCCCAAATAACCTATGTATTGTGGAATATCAAATTTCAGGAAATTATTACTGCTTCCTCACTATGTTTTATCCCTAATTGGTTGGAAGTAATCACTGAAATTTTAATCACTGCAGATGTCCAGTGTGACTGAACAGCAAACATAAAGCCTATAAGGTTCCAATCTACTGTTCAAAGTCTTCAACTTGATGAGAATATAACAGTTTAACATCTCAGTTTTTCGCTCTGGAGACTCGTAAATTTAGCATTCTCCAGAATCATAAATATTTGGTTTATGTTATGCTTTTACAGAGGCTTATGTGGCTTTACAGAGTATATGAGATTTAAAAAATACATATTTTTCATTTTTGCTAAGGAGCAACCTGAAGCCAAGTAGTTGCTCTACTTCATGTAGTGCCACAAGCAGTGCAATAGTATAACAGTGTGGAAATTTGCATCTCCTCAAGAAGGGAAGGGTGATTTGCATTGCGCTAAATGTAGCCAGTGTTGGGTTAGTCAGGTTGAACATGCTAACAATTTACACAGTCAAGTCTTCCTCTTTAACACTAGGACCTTCCAGATTGGTTAACAAAGCTTGTATTAGAAAATGCTGATCACAGTGGGGGATCCCAAAATCAGTTGCGCTGGAAAAGACCTCTGGGATGGAATCCAACCTCTTCAATATCTGCTTGTTGACTTTTAAAAATTTGTGACTTAGAAATTCTTTAGACTTTTCCCATTTTCCCCATAAAGGTATTTTTGCCAAATACAGTGACAGTTAAGGAAAAATACAACTCCAGTCCCCACTACAAATGGAGTGTATGGATTTTTCTTCTTCTTTTTTTTTTTGTTTTTTTTTTCCAGTTGAATGTTAATACATATTTTTAAGCACAGAAGTTCTAGTATCTTGGGACTTAGGTAATTTTAACACCTAGAAAGAACTAAAAATGTAGAAATACATATTAATTGAAGACCCAGAACTAGAGATTCGTATACATTATCTTATGTGTTTAGATTATTTGCAAAAATAGGTAAACAGTGCATAACACTTGACTTGATTTCTTCAGCAAAATCGATCTACTAAAATCTACTCAAAGTTTTATGTGTTTAAAACATTGTCAAGTTCTGCTGTCCTGCATTTAGTTGTGAGAAACAACTATACTGAACTCGAGGAGCGTTTGCCCAGAAGTTTCAGTGGAATGTTTCTGAACATACATTTACTAATCTAATGATAGCTACCTTGGCTTTTCAAACTTGATTCCAAATGGCGCCCTACATACAGCCTCTGGAATACTTGAATGGGGATGATTATAAAATATTGTGGGCAAAGGAAGGCTTGGGAATGAGCAGGACTTGCATGTGATGTAAAGAGCTGCCTGGATTAAATAGCACCGAAAGTTCTGGTTCGTGCTGCTGACATGTGAGGAATTTGTACACGTTATTGGCTTCATACAGCTTCTGCACAAAGTTGCTCTTGTGCTGCTTTGAACACACTGACCTGCAGGTTCTGTAGTCCACAGCTCATTGAATGTTTGGTAGCTTCTATTTTGCTTTTCCATTGAACGTGGTAACTTCTTCACAGGCGGTGACCTCAGCATGTCAGCTGTATTGCAGAATTTTTTTTTTTTTTGTAAGTACAGCTGCTGTTTTCTGGCATACTGGCCATTAAAGTCCTGGCTGTAGTCTTATACGGAAGTTATCCATGATATGTTTTTTTTTTTTTAAGTGTAGTTATAAATCTACTGATGTGTAGAATTTCACAGCATGTGAAAATCAGGTAAACATTAAGTACAGGAACATATAGCTTGGGACAGATCTGCATTCAACACTTGAAAAGTTCTGACTTCATTCATTGTCCTACAGTACTACTTATGCAATACTTAGGTTTTACAACAGAGAGAATGTTCTGTCTTGTGACTTCAACTGCAATCCCCTTTATCCTTATGTCTTCTGAGCTGTCATCTGTCTCTCACTCTTCATGTCTTCTAGCCAGGTGTAACTTATGGTTATGCTATTTTGAACATTGTGCTATTTGTCACACTGACAAAAGTATGTAGCCAGTCTTACAGGTTTTTACTAAGCAGTTAGTAAACTATATAGTTACTAATAATACTAACTAATAGTAACTATTCCAATTAGGAGCAAGCTGGATTTCTGGCTCCATTTTCCACAAGCAGCATCAAGCACACATTTCAAGAAGCATCTTCCACATTTTATTTACAGTGAAATGGGCTCTAAAGGATTGTCTTTAAAGCTACAAAAACTAGGATACTTAAAAGCATGGTTTGCTGTGTCTCAGTATCAAGGTTATTAATCATGTTTTCCATAGTGCAACGTGGGTCACTGTTCCACCAAGTTGCAGTCTTTCAAGGACAGGCTGCTCCAGCATGGCTCCTTCACAGGGTCACAAGTCCTACCAGGAAACGTGCTCCAGCATGGGCTCCTCTCTCCATGGCTCTGCAGGTCCCTGCCAGGTGGCTGCTCCAGCACAGGCCTCCCGTGGGGTCCCAGCCTCCTCTCAGGCATCCACCTTTTCCAGTGTGGGTCTCTTGCATGGGCTGCAGGGGGATCTCTGCATTCCCATGGACCTCTGTGGGCTGCAGAGGGACATCCTGCTTCACCATGATCTGCACCAAGAGCTGCAGGGGAACCTCAGCTCAGGTGGAGCATCTCCTGCCTCTCCTTCTCTGCTGACCATGGTGTCTGCAGAACTGTTCCTCTCACATGTTCTCACCCTGCTCTTCTCTGGCCTCATTACATCTACAGCAATAACTTTTTTTCCCTCTTCTTCTGACATCTGTTATCACTGAGGTGTAACGATCATCTATTTAGCCCTGCCTTGGCCAGTGGCATGCCCATCTTGGAGCTACCAGGGATTGGTTCTGCTGGGCATGGTGGAAGCTTCTGGCAGCTTCTCACAGAAGCCACCCCTGTAGGACCCTGGCTACCAAAACCTGGCCACACAAACCCCATATAGGTGGTCATACTGAGGCTACCTTTGGTAGCTGGAGCATGGGTGTGCCTTGTTGGTTGGAGACAGTAGGTGTTAGTTTGGCAAGGAATGTGATGGGTTTGGATGTAGTTTTAGAGAACAGCTGCATTCACTCCTACTTGACACTTGGCCACATATCTAATCCTTTGGTATTACTGCATTATCACCCAAGTGCATGCTATTCAGGAAAATGTAACACATGGTTTTTCTGTATTAATCTAAAAAAAGAGGTTCAGGCTATCTGTCTCAAGAATACTGTTTACAGTATTTTTGATATCTTTTTTCTTATGTGAAAGAAGTAATGATAATGAATGTCAAATTGCTTAGAAAGTACATCCAACCTACCAATAGACAGCTGCAGTGTTTAAAATGGCTGACAATGCAGAATCCATAGTCTCTTTGTTTCAGTTTAGTAGAACAGACTGAAATTGTTAATTATTTGTTGGTAACCAACAACTGAGTGGGTTCAGTGAAATTCTTATTACTCTGGTGTGATGCTTCCCCTGTCTAAAATTTGGTATTGCAACTTGAATATCATCCTTTAAAACTCCGGAATGTGGCATGCAGCTTAAATTCTTTATCTGAGTAAGTGACAGTTTAACAGAATAATGTGCTTATTATTGTAGTCTGTGTATTGATCCAAGATCACTGTAGGATGGTACTTCACTCAGATTTGATTCTGTGTATATGCCAGGTCACTAGGTGTTTACTGTGCTGGGGAAAATGTGTATTCTTTTGTTTTTCTCTCTAATTAAAAAACGTCTTTACATATACTAGAAACAATAAACCAGTACTAAGCTAACTCGAAATAATTGATTCTCTTACAGTGAAAATGTCCTGTTTGGAATGGGAAATCCTCTGCTTGATATCTGTGCAGTTGTGGACAAGGACTTCCTTGACAAGTAAGGCTTGATATCTTTTTTTTTTTTTTTAATGTCAGTTTTGTTTCCAGAATTATGCCTATAAATAAACGGTGGGCTACCTGCACGTATAATGCTGTGTTTAGGCTGATCTCTGGGATTCTGGCCTTGTGCTGGAAGTGGCCAGTATCTATCATTTGATCTTGCTCTATGAAACTGTGGGGGTGGTGGTAGTATCTATGTAAACCTTCAGTATTTTCATATGTTTTTTTATCAATTTATTCTGGTGTCCTCATGATGTCTCTGTTAGTCTTTAATTGGAGGGAGTTGTCAATTTCAGTAAGATTTAGGTAGTTCTTATATGAATCTTGGTGTGCTACTTTTGATTTACTATTACTGTACTCTTCTTCAGTGATGTCTGTGGGGTAAATAGGCCATTTCTGTAACACACCAAGAAAAGCTGTGCAAATATACCTTTAAAAAATATTCCAGTTTATCAGTCAGGAACAGAACTGCTTCTTATCAGGTTGTCTGTTATCTTGCTTAAGCCTACTTGTTATACTACCATCCATATAACCATATTGCTGGATTGCTTAATTGGCATTAAGCCTACTCATTCTTGAATCAGCTTAGAGATCTGTCTTTTCCAGAGGTGTAAAATAGAGTTGCTCTTCTAAATCTTTCTGCTTGAGCTCCATTTTTTATTGCTGTTACCACTTTTTCTCTGCTTTGTAAGTTGATTTGATCTTTCAGTGCTTGCATTTTTTTCTTTAATTTTTGAAGTGTTAATAAGTTTTTTTCTCTAATTGTTCTTTATTTTCTTAATGGGAAAATTGCATCAAAACTAAATTTCACATCACCAAATAAAGAATAGGTGCAGAGTTTTTATTTTTGAATGTCAGGCATAAATATTTTGTTCTGCAGCTTTTAATAGCAATAATTTGTCATCAATATTTCATCACTCAAATTTTATCTTAAGGTTTGTTTAAGTGAAAGCCTCTATGTTGTAAGCTGGAAACAAAAGACAAGGATGTAATGGATTGTGTCAAATTCAAACACCTGGAACTTTAGAAATCAGGTCTATGTCTTAAGCATTCAAAAAAGTGAATTAATCTGGTGTAATTCTCTGCCTCACGTTTCCACCGAAATAACTTGAAAGCCAGTCTCTAAAAATAAGAAATGCCCTTATCCCAACCCAACAATACTCTCCAACTAATCCTTACAAATTGCTGACATAAAAGAGATGATGGGATCTCTACTGCAGCACTGAAATCCTTCAGGAGTGCATTGTGCTTTTCACTGGATGTGATGTGCTGTGCAGAATTTAATTTAATTTAAAAATTAGGAGTCTTATGTTCTCAAATTTGAGTCCTGTCAGACAAATTAAATTATCTCCTGGAGCAGCATATGCTCTGTGAGCATTTCTTTACTGCCAAAATGCATTTGTGGGGTATTGCATTATTGAAAGCCATAAGTAGTCTTCCCCCAGCAGTTTCACAGGAGCCTCCTGATAGTGTGATAGCTCTGGTAATAACCTCAAAACTGAGGAGCTTGTTTACCTTCTCCTGCACCTGATTTGATACCCCTCTCCCTGTTTGTCAGGGTATACAGAGAAGTCCATTTAACAAACCGACAAGAGTGTTTCTACTCCAGGTCCAACTACCTTTTGCAACACTTCCTGAAATGGGGATCAGATCCCATGCCTCCTCAGCTTGGGAAGGGAGTTAAAATAGAAAATGGAGCTGTAGAACAACTGCTAAAATAAAGTTATCTATTCAAATGCTGCAGGGAGGTGCAAGAGCACAGACATTTCAGGACTGTGAAGCATTTGAAAGAGAAGTTTTTGATCATTGTAGTTTCTCTTTTTTCTTGTCAAGCAAGAAATGCACCCATCTCTAGCCATGTAGTGTCACCTTTTGGTATCTTGGCAACCTTGAATCTGTTTCTCACCTCTTCTACTGGGTGGGAATGTTTAATGGGGTTGTCAGGCCAGCAGGGCTCTGACTTGAGAAGGTAGCTTAGGAAAATAAGAAAAGTTTAGGTAAACACCCATAAGAATTTTATACATTTAACTTTTACAGTGTTTCTGTTGCTTTATCCACCTCTCGTACAGTCAGTGGTAAGAATAAATACCTTTGTTCAATATAAAGGACTTGATGTTGCAAATGTAATCAATATACATTGTCAATGAAATAAGAGTATTAAAATGAGTCCTGTAAACAGCTTATTTTTGTAACTTGTGTTAAGAAAGTGCAAATTGAAACAGCATAAGGAAGTATAGAAAGTGGTCTTTTTAAAAAGATTTAATTGGCCTACAATCCATGTTAGAAATAAACCTGAAAATAAACATATAATGCAGTTCTACTCCTTGCAGATTCTAAACAGTTTACTGCCATGTAATACTGGTTTGAGGAAATGAGCAGTGTTGGAGGGCTGGGTGTATATTTTTGGCTTGGGTTAGCACAACTCTTTGTTTCATGTTAGATTTTGGTTTAATCTGATCTCCAAAGTCTTTTGCTCTCTTGACAAGTTTTGGAGGACTTTAAGCCTTTCCTAGGAGAGGCAATTTTAATTTCTATCACAACAGAAGTTCACCATGCCCATCTGAGCTTTTCAGACCGTATCAGCAGTCTGGCATTACCAGAACCAGAGAAGCTTTAGCTTCTGTTGTGATTCCTGGGTCCCATTTCTTGCCTCTCTTCAGGGAGACAATCTGGAAAAGTGTTAGCAATGTTGATGGCACTGATGCAAACTGGTGATACCACAAACCACTTTCGTTTCTGTTTACAGAACTGGAAAGAAGTCTTGAAATATAGTCCACCATATGTCTTTGGTTATTTTTAGTATCTGCATGAAAGAAATATCAGAAATGTGGTTTTGTTTTGGTTTTTTGGTCTCCTTTTAGTTTGCATCAACTCCATTACCGAAGAGTATTTTTGTTTTAATTTATCAAGATATCGATACTTACTCAAAGAGCAGCTTCTTAGGGCTGAGAGGCGAAGGAATAGAAGAAGAATTAATGCATTGTGGGTGAATTGCTAACTATAGCTATGCTAATCTGTGAAAATAACTTTGCTAACAGGTACTCATTAAAGCTTTTGGTGTACTCACTTCTACCCATGACATTTAACAGGAATGATTCTTTTACCTTCTAACTCTGAAAGGCATTTAAAATAGCTTAATCTACACTACATATATTAAACTCTGCTAAAATGGGCAAAGAAATTCTGATTAACATGCCAATGACATTTTAAGACACTAAACTCAGTACTGCTGACTCCTGTAAATACTGCAGTGTCCTGCTGTTCAAAGTTAGGACATGGCATGTGTTTCATTGCTCTCCCTAGAACACTCTGTTTTGCACATACTCAGTTTTTGATACTGAATTTAGCTTACCTAGTTGTAGTTAATTTTTAGGTTGTAGAGATTTGGGCATTACTTGTCACCTCAAGTTCACTTCAGTGGTTGAGAAATGTGTGTTCATGGTGTGGATAAATCTTCTCTTGCTGTGTCTATGGCTGCAGGAGCTGAGGAGGAGAAGAGAATCAATGTTGACAAATCGACATTGACAGGACTATTGTGCCAGTCCTGAATCTTCTCAACATGTGAAACCTTGTATCTTCCCTGACTGATCAGAGGGAAGGCAAGGAAAATATCTGTAATTGCCTGCACCTGTATAAGCATGGAAATATCTTTCAGCCTATGCTCTTAAAAAGGAGTGGAGTTACAGGGGAAAATTAGGATATATGTTTTATTTATCACAGCATGTTTCAATAATCATATTGCTGTATTTCTCTCTAATTTCTGGGCTCTTGACCAGAGCCATGATCTCATAAGTTGAGGTATGTTTACTGCTCGGGCTGCCAAATTCCATTATAGTTAAAACCTGCAGACTGACTATTTTGTCACCATCATGGTCCAGGATTACAAATTTCTGTATGATTGCTTGTTGGTTATCCAAGCAGACAAGTACTTTTCTCTTTAGGTCTTTTTTTTTCCCTTTAAAATTAAGGTCTGCGGCAATCTTTGCACAAGTTCATTTAGGATGCTCAGTAAGGATTGGAATTTTTATAACTTTCATGCCCTCTACCATCTGTTCCTTAGTTCTCTTCCCTGCCTTTTCTGGTGTAAATACAAACTATCTTTAAATCAAGAAATGGGTTTATATTCTTTTTCCTCTTCACTGGAAAGAACAAGTTTGAAGAAACAGGAAAGGAAGAATGAACGGCGTCTTTGGAGTGGTGGTAATGATTGCTATATGAAAAGAGACTGTCTCAGTGAAGGGAGAAGTGCTGTCATTGTGATCCATAATTTCACAAGTATGGATATGGATCTCCTGCAGTGTACTACCAACTTAACTGTAGCACTGAAAGTGGTTGGGTCATTCCTGGAGATCCCAAGATGCGTGAGCATCCTTTACCTTTCCTCACTGCAAAGTACTGGCAGAAGGTGATGGATTAGTTGAGCACAAACTTTTGTAATAGAACAGCATTAACATTTGGTAAATGAAACATTCTTGTGTGAAGCTACTTTAGTGTTTGCCGTGATGAAAGTGAAGAAGATGTACATATTTGATCCTTTTTCCAGTCTTGTGGAAATTTGGATTATAAATTAAGAAATAATAAAATAAATTAAGAAAAAGTTTGCAAAGCAGCTTCAGTTGACAATGACGAAAAGCTTGTGCTTACTTGTGTTAAATTTAGGTTGGTTTGTATAAACTGTGGCTTGTGTTATTCTCAACATTTACAGTTTGTTACCTTTGTCCTGTCTAACAGAAGCCTTTGTAACTTCCCATAGCAAAAAAAAAAAAAAAAAAAAAAATCAAAAGACCATTCATGCAGTTAACTCTCATGAAGTGGCCAAGGGTCTAAATAGCTTTAGACAATCAGAGGTGATTTTCTGTTCACCAAAATTGGCTTCAATGCAAAACAAACCTTTCTCCAGAAACACATGCTGGAGTGAGCTTGAAAAATGAGAAGGATAAATGGTGATTCTGTACTTGGAAGCTGCAGTATCCAAGAATGCACAGGCTGCAAACATGGGCTTTGCTACTAGATTTAAGTGGGGACCCCCTACCCCCTTCAAACTTTTCAGTTTCATGAATCTATTAACTTAGATTCTGTGCTTCATCAGCCCTCAGGAGAGGTTAATGGGTTTTTGTATTGCTTTGAGCTGGGAATTGTCTTACCTTTTGTCCTGGTTTTGGCTGAGACAGGGTTAATTCTCCTACTAATAGGTGTTGCAGTGCTGTGTGTTTTGGATTTAGTCTGTACTGTCTGTACAGTGATGAAGGTATGTAAAGTACACGGTAAAAACTTCTAAAACCTCTCCCTGAAAATTTGCCCCTGTCTTTTCCCTCCCCTGCAGAAGATAATTTGGCATATGATGTTCCATTGTTTCAATAATTCTTGGGAAAAATTAATCCTGAAAGTATTTGTTGCATTGGGTCATCTGGCAGAGAAGCCGAATAGCTGAGTGCTGTATTATTACCTTGTGGTTTTAGTTGTATCTCTAGAAGTCCATTTAATTAGTCACAAGGTCCGAAGGTACATTGTTGAAACTGTTGAGCCCAATTGCATCATCTGACTGCTGATAAATGATAAAAACTCCAGTGTTTGCTTGCAAAAACTTAGGATGATAGCTGTCTTAAGAAGCTCCTCTTCATACTAGGTCTATAAATTTGGTAGTATTCCTGACAACATAATTAAAGCTTTCTACAGCCCTAATGCTTTCTCCTAGTGCATTTAGTTAAATAAGTAGTTTAAATGTGTGAAAGATTTTAGTTATGCTCCACTTAGAAAAGGCTGTTTGAAAAACTATGGAGTGATAGTGTTGCATGGAGAGGTGATGTTTTCAGGATATATAGGGCTTGAGCAGTGTTTATAGAGGAGCTTGTAATTATGTGTTTGCCTGTAAAATAGAATGTAAGATGTTCATGAATGGGAAAGATTCCACTCTTTATTGTGTGTTTTCACTTTCTTAAATACTTGTTTAGTAATAAACTGTAAATCATGAATTATTCTTTTATTTTTCCCATTCATCAGAAGACTTACAGATTTAATGCATGTCAGCAGAACATGTCCAGTTAATAGACTAATTGTATTCTTTAGAATAACATTAAGCACATGACAGATACACACACACACAGAACTTGTCTATATTTTCTGCTTGCTTACAAGTGAAAATTTGTTTAACAAAACTTTGTGACTTGCATTACAAGGCAAATGATAAAATAATGGGTTCTATTTGCCTCTTTAATGCAAACAAGGAGCTTTAAGTGGAAGAGATCTATGAATTAAGTAAATGTCTCTGGTTTTAATTAGGCAATAATATTAAATGAAAAGACCCTTGCTGAAGATATCTTTGATGGAAAAAAGCTGGGTGTCTTCAGTAGAGAACTGGAATCCATCTTAAACTCAGTGGTAAAACTTTCTCTTTGAAAGTGTTACTTGCTGTTTGTACTGAGGAACCTTGCATATTAGTGTTCCGAGATTGCACGACTACAGGATTGATTTTTATTTATGATACAGTAAACAAAAATTGTGATTCATGTTCTGGGTATGGTTTCAGGCATTCTTTTTAATTACAGATTTCTAAGATGTGATTTTAATGTTGTTTTCCATTCCCATCCTGCTTGTCCAACCCAAATTTTTCAATAGCATAGTACAGATTAGAGGGGTTTTTCCTGCTACAGTAAGTGAAACTGGTTGATCGCTTGTGACTTGAAGAATAAAAAAGCCCAGTCAAAAAGTAGTAATTATTTGACATAGTCTCAAGTTTTTTACTCTAGATGAAATTGATCTGTCATCTTTTAGAAAAGACGACTTTTTAGTGGTAACATTTTTGAGGTGGTTGGAATACCTTCATCTTTCTGAAAACCTCAGTTTCAAAAAATTAGATATTTAAGTAAATTATAATGCTTATTACTACTTGATTAGTTTTGCTTCATTCAGGTCAGGCAATATGCAATCTCAACAGTTTTTCTTCACACGTTACATTAATCAAGAAGAGAGAGACTTGTCCTTCCTTTTGAAATTAAATACTAACTGTTAACATTTCTATTTGGTAACTTGCTATTCCTGAACAAACATCAGGCTATTCCTGAATAGAGTGCAGATACCACGTTAGTTTTACAGGTAACTGTAACTTAAAGTATGAGGTGCTTATGGCACTGAAGAGCCCAGGCCTGCTCTGTGCTTTGCTTCTTGTCCTGTTCCTTTTTGGAGGAAAAAAAGGAACTGTTGGCCTTGTGGTCTCTGCTGTAGCCACATGGAAAGGGTGGAGGCAGCCCATCTTCCCCTTAATTACTGGTGTTCTTGTTTTCCCTTAGCCAAGAGGTGGAGTAGGGTAAGCTAGCTGCTTGAGTGTTATTTTACGTTATTTTTGTCAGGGCAGAATCATCAATATTTGAAGTTACTGGAGATCTGGTTGTGTTGTAGACTTCAGGATGTTATGAAGCCTGCAGTTCCCCTGTAAGTTCAGATTAAATGCAGAGCTGGGGACAGATTATTTTCATTTTACAAACTCTTGATTCCTCTCTTCAATGTGTTAGCATACAAATTATTTTCAGTTTTTAGTTTTACTTGAAACTTGTGGGTTTATGGCACATGAATACTAGGGAGCAGTGACTAAAGAATTTTTGGTGATTATTTTAGCAGATTATTCCAGTAATTTTTTTTTTCCTTTTATTTCTTCCCTTGTTTTGTGACAGCAAAAGTGATTAATTTTCAATGTAAGAATCTGAGGTGCACGGGACAAAGTGTGAAGGGGACTATATGACTGTCTAACATGACAAGCTGTAACAAGTGAACAGTAGCATGAAGCCACAGAAATACAAACGTTACCAGGAACATTTTTTCAGTTCTTGTATTATTGAAGCTATTTATTTCTTCAATCTTGAGGCTGAATTTTATTCTTTTTGAATAACAGAAACTTCCCACTGTCGCAGTGCGCTGTCGTATCGTGCTGAGCAGCGACAGCAGGGGCATGACCTTCCCCCTGTGAGCTCTGCTATTCCCAGTTATTGCTTGGTCTGGTGTAGGAACAGATAATAACAACATGGGACTTGGGGTAAAACTGGATGGATTTATTAGGTCCACGACCTGGGACCCCAAGACAAAGACCAGGGCATCTGCAGAGGTTTTTATAGGGGGAGTGGTATAGGGCAACCAACCAATGAGGGCATGGCAGGGGAGGAATCTAGGGCAGGACTAACATTCTATAAACCTATCAGGGAGGGCAGGGGAGGGGGATAATACAAAGCAACAAATGAGGTATCGAATACTACAAGATAGACAAGGAACACTCTGGAAAAAGGGGTAGGGATAGGGAGGATTGACAACTTGGGAGGGAGGAAGTTAGGGAAGGGCTTGTGGAGATGGGTAACTCGGGAGGGGAGGAGATTAGGGAGGAGAATAGTGGGCAAACACAAACTTAAAGCAAAAGCCGCACCACTGGTAGGAAGGTTGGCAATAAAGATTACTAAAGATTAACATTAGGCTGTCACTGTAGTCTGGACGTGTACAATCAACTTCCTCCATTAGAAATGGAACTGTCCCCAAATTCACTTCCAGACCACTTCACGTAAAGGTTGCATGCACTCTCACCTGTGAATATTAAGTTAAGCTTGGTGTCCTACGTGGCTTCAGGCTAGCATACCTTATCTGGTCTGTGTCAAGAGGAGAACTGCAGTTACAAATGTAAATCTTCTGATTTCTGCCATTAATATTTCTCAGCAAAAGAGACAGAATCTCATATGTCTCCTGAGAATTTATTTTGTGTAGTTACTGTGTAGACAAGAGATCAAAGTCCTTTCCCCAGATATGATTGCAATAACTCCCATTTTTGCCAGATTATCTTCCGGTGTGTTTTATTGAAGCTGGTTTGAAATGTGCTTGTGATGTTATATGCAGCAGTGTTAAACAACAGCCAAAGTTCTAAACAGAATCATCAGGATGTGTCAAGGTCTGTATGTAATTCTACAACCAGTCTTGAGACAAACACTCACCTAGGCCTAAAGTGACAGGAACTGTCCAAATACCTCAGTCAGTCTCTTTCCTCTGCCAGATCCTTGCATGTCTGGACTTGATGCTGCAGGTACCACTGTGGTGAAGAATTAATATATGCTGAGCAGTGGCCATGTCTTGAGGCAAAAGGGAGGAACAGTTCTTCCCAGAAAGAGTAATTGCAGTTCTCGGTATGCCCCAGTGGCAGCAGAGCAAGGACTTAATCTCTAAAGAACACTTCCCTAAATCTCCATCTTGGTATTGCTCATTCATTTTTCTGGATAAAATAAAAATTTTCAATGCAGTAAAAAAGCCTTCTCTGCCATTTTCCACATGGTACTTTTTCTAGAAAGCTGATGACTTTATTGGCTTGGACATGTTCTTTGAGCATGGCTGAAATTTCACAGTAGCTGTAACATTTGTCTGTAGCTTTCTGTTTGCTCTAAACAGCGTTAAAAATTGGTAGAGAAGCAAATTAAGGTACCTGAATTCCCTGACAATTAGATATTTCAGTTTCTGTAAGCTGGACTATCCTGTACTAAGCTCTTGGGTGCAGAGACAGGTGATGAGACAGATGTAGCTTTTAGACAGCACCGAGACTCATTTAGGTTGCAGTAATAATATGAAATTAGTACTTCAGCCTAGCCTGTCACAAGCAGAAGTACATTGATAAAGTTGTCTTAACAGGAAAATAGAATACATTTTAAACTATATTTTTAAGAAATAAGAGAGGTTTTAACTGATATGTAAGACTTGCTGTGAGTTTCCTTATAATTTCTAAATGGGATCAATGTGGATTTTATTAAATATGATACATCAGTCTTTTTCTGTGTCTCCCTATGAATGATGACAAGGTCAATTCTCAGCATTTTGAAGACAGTTAAATACTTAATATCTATCAAGATTTAATACAGTCTCAGAACTTTCAGTACCTTCCTTTTGGAGGATTTTGTTGCTTGAAGGTAGTATTCTGGGCTGACGTTGTGGTTTGTGAGGTCTTCACTGACAAATAAATGTCTTTTGCTCTGTCTTAATTGATTTTTACTGATGTGGCATTTATTTCTTTGGACTAGAGACACAAAAATAATTGCATTTTAGAGATTCTGTTTTCATTTGTTCTTTTTGGAGATAGAGAGAGAACAGATCTAGTATGGGGACAGAGTTGTAATTCAGTTATGAAATGGACTTTGTGTTAATGGAGCCCAGCATGTTCTTATGTTTGCAGTGTAATTTTACTGTGTTTGTTAGTGTATCCAGATTATTAACCTGTATATTGTTGTAGGTGTAGAGTCTATTGAAGTTCATGCCAATAGCTTTTTATAAGTCTGCCTTCTCTGAGAAGACAATGAAGAGTGTGTTTTCAAGTGTAAATTGACTAAAAGGCAGTGCTATTCATATATGGCAAACAGGGAGTCTTTATTTAGAAGAAATCATCAATATTTAGAAGAAATATATCAATTGGAGGGTTGCATGAGCAATCACACTACTGTGCCTTCTCTCAATTAGATATATATGTGTGCGTGTATATATATAAAATTCTCAAAGCAGGGCTCCTCATGGGGCAGGGGAAGTATTTAGGGATTTTCAGTACTAGTGGTGACAGGTTCTGCTGTAGAACTGGTACAAGTTGGTCTGAACAATAAATTTTAAAGTGATAATAGCAAATAATCGTGGGTAACTAGGAAAATAAAAGGAACCCTTCAGTTTCTGTTATGTACATGTTACTTTAGTTGGTGTTTTTCAGTAAGTTTTATGCAAGTAAAACTTGAAGACATGATTGTGGAAACTGGTTTGTGTTTATAGTCAAAATGAATTAAATTGCAAATGAGTGTTTATTTCTGGTTGAAGAAAATAAGTATGTAAATGTTAGATGATAATTTCAGAACAGGAACAATGCAAGAAGAACTAGGAAAACTAAAGAAGTGGCTTAAATATTCAAGGCTCAAATGACTAATAGAAATGGAGTATGTTAAGAGTTCAGTCTGTAAGGAGAATAGCTGTAGTTCTGCACAAATTGAATTAATATTTTATCCCTTGATAGAGTTACTAAAGGTCAACAAAATGTATTTCTGTGGGTGCAATTAGTCTAGAATTCAGAGTACCAATTTAAAAAAATGTACAGAGTGTGTACAGCTTTAAAAAAAGTACTTGTAGTCAGAAAAATGTTTTTCAGTCATAATTTTTAAAATATCTATATGTCTATACAAGAAGTGTTTAGCTGTCTTAAATTTTTAGCTCCCTAGTTTGTAGTTAAGGAAGCTTGTAGTTAAGGCCTTTGACAAGGCCACTTCTATATGCTTAAGTCCAGAGTGATAGGGCTGACCCTATTAAATGATCATAGTTTTTCACAGTCTGGTGATTAACAGGCTTTGAACTTTCCTGGTTTTCTTAATCCCTTTTAATCATTTAAACCTATTATTGTTTTGACTTCAATTTCAAAAGCCCTTTAAATCTGTCTTACAATATTAATGGCTGATTAAAGTCCTGATTTCCAACCATTTTATCAGTGGGGTGTCTTACCTTATTACACTGAATAAGTCAGAAACATCTAGGAAAATATTGATGAAGGGTGACAGAAAAAAACACCAGAAAAACTGGACCTAGTAATTATTATATTCAAAGTAGTGATCATATCCATGCATTAAGTGGGGGAAACAAAATCTATGCTTTAATTTATGACACGAATAACTGTATTTCTTTTTTCTTTAAGGTTTCAGTAGTGTCATTTTAAGCTAATTCTGTGCTGACATTTAAATCCATAATCCATCTTTCATAATAACTAATGTGTTAAAAAGAAATTCCGCTAATATTTTTTGAATCCCTTTCACTCAGAAATTCCGACCTTTTTTTCTGAAAAAGAGAGGTTTGCACAGCGGGTCATGCAGCCAAATAAGAGTCCAGTCATAACAGTGGACAGGAACTGAGTAAAAAGGAAAACACTAGAAATTTGCTCCATGTGTTCTCCAAGGTGGTACTTCATTCTCTCAGCTCTGACATATCTATTCCCATAGCAAGGTTTAAAGTCTGGAATTTTTTTTAAATGAAGTGCCCAATACCTGTGGTTGGAGTTGCAGTTGATTTTTTCCCTAAGCAGATGTTTTTGTTTACTTAAGCAGTGTAATTCTCTGCCAGTCAATATACGTGCCCTTTCCCAAACCGAACTTGATTCTTTGTCACTCATAACTATGAAGTAATTTATTTCCTATTAAATATGAAGTAATTTATTTTTTTCTGAAGTAATTTGTTTTCTACATTCTATAGAATTTAAGATAGAAGTATCTTAACCTTCTGTTGCTATTTTTTCAAGTCTCCTTCCCACTACCACTAGTGTGTGCTTTACTCCTACCTACACTTCTTCTTCTGAAGCTGAACGCTTTAGCTACAAGTTTTTCTGTTTGAAAATTGAAGAAAACGAAATAATTAGTGAGGCTGACAGCTCACTCTGGGGTATTTTTGCTAATTTTTGTTTGTTTGCTTGTTTCTGTATTGTAGTAGTTCATTGCTGTCTTAAATGCTTGGTGTGAGTTGGAAGCTCAGGTTGAATTAGTTATAGTTCATAACATCTCATTTCCCCTCTCCCCAAGTTACTACTCTGTGGGATGCCTTTAACCCCACCCATATTTTTATGCTTTTAATTTACCTATTTGGCTTCACATGTGTTTGTATTTTGTACTCTTACTGTCTGCTAGAATGCTCTGTTGTCATAACATACCTGTGCCAGTCTGCTGTCATCTGTGGATTTCATCAGCAGCTTCTGTACTTAAGGCCAGATCACTCATGGATGTGTGGCATAGTGTTGGATCTAGCACTGATCCATGCTGAAATCAGCCTGATGTGTGCATTCTCTCACAGTTCTAATATTTTCCCAAAGAAATGTCTGAAAGGTGTCTTAAGCAGTTTCCTCTTTTTTTTTGTATAAATGGACCCTTGCAGAACTTGGGATTTTTTTCTGGAAGCAGGCTTTCTTTGGGTTTGTATTGCTGTTGTACAATCTGTCTTTAATCTTTCAGTTTTTCAGGGATGGCCATCTGGACTTTTATATTTGTCAACAAAGCAGTATCTATTCAGTAAGGATTTTTTTCTAAAATGGTCTAACCTGTTACAAGATCATCCTTAAGTAACAGTGAATAATGATGAGCTGTCACTGAATCCAGAAATTAATGTAGAAAAGGTCTCTGTTTTGCTGTCAACTAGAGGCCAGGAAGGAATGTGAAAAGATGGGGAGGACTGGCTGGCCTGTTATAGAATAGGAGAGAGGCTAAAGAAGTGAAGAAACTTTGAGGGGATGGAGAGTGTGGTGCATTTCAGATGGTGAAACTGGGAGACTAAGCAACAGTGGAATCTACAAGGGAAAAAAAAAAAAGTATTAAACTGGTGGAGTAAAAACAGTGCAAGCCAGGCAAGACAGTGAGACTTTCAGAATATGAATCAAAGGCCTTTACTGTCTGGTCTGTCTTTTTTTTTTTTTTTTTTTTTTTTTTTTTTTTTTTTTTTTTTTTTAAATGGAGGGAAAAAACATGTCTTAAATATTTTGTCTAAGGTCCTTGTATCTGCCAGTTACAGAAAACTTTAATTTGGTTTAGCTGGTTTCATCTGGTCCATGATGAATTGGGCTGCTAAATTTACATACCGGGTGTGGTCTGGGTTGTGGATTTTTTTGGTTTTGTCTGGATTTAGAAAATTCACAGCCCTAAAATCTGGTTTAGCAAGCTCAAAGTTATCATCCAAACACATACAAGTCACAATACTCACACTGTATTTGTGTGTGTGGGAAAGATTATTGGGCTAGTGGGAAGAGTAAGGCTACACTAGATTTAACTGAAATTTCTAAGCAGCTGTAGCCTTGTCAAAAATGCAGAATTATTTCAAGTGCTATTTTGCTACTGTAGGAAAAGCAGTTTCCTTACTGCTTTTTGATCTCTGTATAGATCAAGTCAGAAGAAACAGAGTTAGCACTTATGGCAGCATTACTTATTCTGTCTGATAAATTGCAGATGGAACTTGAGAAACAGGCTGACCTTCTGTACCCATCCCCCATAAATCTGAGGCGTTAGAAATATTTGGTGAGCTGGGCTCGCTGTGCGCATTGGCTCATGAGGATGCCCTGTTGTAGCAGGTTCACACAGGGCTGTGGTTCTGACCTGGATGATCTCGTGGGATGTGAGAACTGCATGGAAATCACTCAATATACTCTGAAGAAGGACATGTGAATACAGTGTCCCAAAGATGCCGTGTTCTAGTTTTGACAAGTTTATAATTAAGAAAAAAGAAAAAAAAAACCCAAGACTGTGGTTCCTTTTTTTTTTTTTCTTTTAGACTAGTGAAGGTAGCCTTAACATCACTTGGAAGTTGAAGTAACACAATTGCTGAATCATTCTTATACAACCTTCTTTGGATTAATCTGAAATGCAGTAAGACTATAGGGGAATCCTTAAGGTTCCTTCATGACTTCTTTGAAAATTTATGAAGAAATGCTTCTGCTGAGCTTTGTCTTAACAGGTATCTTCTTTTATTGATGAAGCATAGCCTAGTATAAATAAAATCTACTTGTCTTGTCCAGTTAATGCAACCAATGGGTGTTAGGTGTCTGACAGAGAAATCACACTCTGTTCCTTTTGCTGATGACTTTTCTGCAAAGTTCAAAGAACACGTTGGAAATCTGCCCTTTCATGTATTGAATTTTTAATCAATCTGGGGAATACTTAAAGCAGTAGGTGCAGCAAAGCGTGTCAAATACAATAAGCTTATGGAATAGCAAAGCCCGAGTGCATTTAAAGGTGAGCAAGGTTAGTCAGAGCCAAGTCTTGTACTGAGGCAAGAAATTGGTGTTTATTTGTATATCAACCAAAGCAGAGGAATATCTGTGCAGATATATATTTAGGGCTTTCTGGAATGCTTTACTGTCCCAGCTTTTTGTCGTGGAAATAATTTAAATATAGGGTTTTTTTGCTGACTACTTACATTGGTGGTTAATGCTTAGAAAAATACTTTTATCTCTAGTGTCTTGTTCTTCACACGTACTCTTGAAAATAGTGATCAGAATATTACTGTCATACATATGCAGTTTTTCATACATCCATGTGGGTGGTCTGCACTTCATCTTGGCTTTTCTGGCCCAAGCAGCACATATATGTGTTTGCTGATTTTAATTTTGATATCTGTGCAATTATTACTTATTGTTTCTATAGAAGGTTTTGCTTAGATTGGTGGATTCAAGTCAGAAATTTTGAAAGGTGACTTAATTTTCATGCTATGAAGATCTATTACCATTTTTTAAACCTGTTTGCTCATCACCAGTTTCATTTTGGGCTTTGGTGAATTTTACCATCTTTTTAGGAAATTTTTGATAGAGTAGATCTGAACTTGATATATGTTTGGAGTTTATCAGCAGTGCATATTTGGTGCGGGCTGTGTTTTCTTTTTAATTTGGCTTTGTGAAATTGGATGCTACCTGAAAGGAACTGTGCCTTATGGCTGTTTGTTACATTAAAAATATTACTGTAAAAGTGCTTACTACTGTCCAAGTACACGAATTGTCATTCTGTCTTGTATTACAAGCTGGAAAATAAAAAATCCTGGAGTTGTAGGATTACTATTTCAGAAGGATCATTACAATTGCCAAAGTTGAGCTTGGAAGTTTTCATATGCTTAAAAAATGAAAAGCAGGCATATAATAAAAATGATACATTTTGGCAGAAATTGAATTTGAGATTATAAACTTGCAGGTAAATGCTAGGCAAGTTCTTCAGTGTACAAGAAGAAGTGAAGAATATGCCACCTTTTTTACCACTGTAACCAAATAGAATGTATTGGTAAGAGTTGTACTTCTAGCTGTTGGAATAGATCTCTTCCAAGTGGCTGTGGCATTTTTTTCATAGAGTATATTTAAGTGTACTTAGAGAAAATTTCTTCAACACCATCTGACTCCCCAATGTCCTCAGAATGCCTGCAATAGTCTGGGTCTTACTTTATTTCCAGGCTTGTGGAGAGGAAAAATATTTGAGATTTCTATAGTTGTGAATTTATAGTTAGTTGTGCCTTTTTTTATGAAATACAGGCACATGAGATTGCTTATTTGTCCTGGTAAGTTAAATGGGTAAACATGTCTTTTTGTGGGGTCAGAAAAAATACTGTCTAAAAGAATTATCTTGAATAGTTATTGTATAGCACTGTGAAAGTTACAATTTAAACTGTCATTCGAGATGGATGATGGAATTGTAGTTTCTGTTAGCACCTATCTGTCGCTGGGACACTGAGCTTTGGTTAGAATAGGGTATGTTGGAGTGACCATGTTACAATGACATCTAGAGGTTAAACCAGGCTGCTGTGGCTTAAGAAACTTCATAAGGGACTGAGTTTGGGGAAGAAGCAGCTCTCGGAGCTGGCAGTTTGGCCCAGGATGCAGTGGTGCATGGGGCTGTCAGAAGCTATCAGCTGTGATGCTCAGAGGCCGGCTGTGCGTAGTGGCAGCTGCGCAGCTCCGTGCGCAGGGCAGCTGGGCACTGTGGTAATTGCTGCAGTCCAACCCTTTGCTGCCCAGCTTCATGGACAGCTGCCCTTCTGAAGGGGTGTCTGGAACATTGGCTACTCTTCCAATAGATTAAATGTTTGTGAAGGACAAATCCACGGGCTTAAATGTATCATTTTTGAAAGGCACTGTAGCGTGTTCTGACACTCACCTACAGTCAGGATGTAGACCCTTTTGCATGTTTTTACTCTTAAGCATCCCTTTTTTAAATAGGACCTCAAGTAATGACAAAGAGACTATTAATATTTGAAACTATCACAGTTTGCTACTGGATAGTTGAAAAGAATAATAATTATTTTGTGTTCTAGGATGTGTTGAACTTCGAATTTCAGAGTAGAAAAAAATGAAGCTGTGATCATTCCTTTGCTTACTTTCATAGCCTATACGGTTCTCTTCTACTCACTAGTTTAATATGAGGCAATTAGATCTATAATACATACACAATTAATTGTTCTCGTTGCTTAGAGGGTTTAGATGTCCTTATTTAAAATTTTTTGACTGCTTATCTTTGACTTCAATTTTGCACTTAGTATTGTTAGCTCCTAAATGCTCTTTAGAGAAATTTTGACAAATGTAACCATCAGTTAGGAAGATCCAACTGGTGCTTATCAATCTTGTGTATGGAGCACATGTTGTGAAGCTGCTCACTGTGCTAGTTGCATGTTTAAATTTATTAAATAGTTCAGCAGCTGTGTATGAAATATAATATACATCTTAATGCATAAAGTACTCATAAAAATTTGACCTCTACAAGCATGTCCCTTTGTGGAAAGTTTTTTTTGACATCTTGCTATCAAAGCAATGTCTTTAGGGATCAAGGAAGAATATTTTAAGAAAGCTGTTTTCATAGTAAAAGAAAGTGGTGGTGAAAAAGATTGTGTAAGATGAGGTTCACCAAAGGAAGTATTCTGCAAACCTTAGGGGTAGCAACTTTGTCCCTCCCAGCCCCTCTTTGGTATGTCAGTAACATAGCCCAAAATCACACATCTGTTGAACAGCATTCCCCTTATGTTACATGATTTCTGTAGTAGCTGACTTACTAGGCTGAGTAAGTAGTGACAGGTTTTATTTGTTTGGGTTTTTTCCCCTCTAAATAACTGTTAGGGTAAAATTGTGGTTAAAAAAAAAAAAAGTGTAGTAACAAGGATTCTGGAAACTTTGAAAAGCCCAAGGATAGATTTTATTTCTCAGCAGAGAAAATTGTATGCAGTTGAAGCTGAAGTGGTCTGACTACTGGTAGAGGAAAAGCACACAGCTTAATTTTTAATGAAGAATGCCTGTGACTTTCTGTGGGTATATTTGTTCATGGACAAAATGATCTCCATTTGCAAAATGGATTGCATATTAGTGTTATCTGTCTATGACAGATAAATCCTCTGGACAAAGACCTAATTTCATTTTAAGTCAGATTGCAAGTTTCATAAGAGATAGTGTCCTTTCACTTCTGAAAGATGTTCATTTTAGAATTTCCTGGTAACTCACTGCGTTTTCTTGGGTACATGAGTGTTTGCTATCAATGAAATTCATTAAGACATGACAAATGGAGATACCCATTTGGAAAGTGTAGCAGCATTATGAAGAGACTGGTATTGGGCTAGACCCTTTCTCATGTAAGAAAAAGAGCCTGACACTGTTGATTACAGAAAACATTAAGTTGGAAGTAAATGTAAGATTGTAACAGTAAAAATTGGTGTCTTAAAGACTGACAGGATGGTAAAGTATGAAGAAGATTGGGCAATTAAAACAAGTGACCTGAATCTGTACAGGAAACCCTGCTTACCCTGAGTAAAACGTGAGCCCTGCACTTGGAAGGAGAACATGGATGAATCACTGTATCCTGATTAGGGGTGTCTACAGCAAGGATTTAGCAGCAAAGTGGATAAATGGATTCAAGTCAGCATGATACTGTAGCAAATAACCTGGGGAAGTCTCTGTGTTTGTAAACAATAAAAATCAGTCAGTGTCTTGTATGTCTGAGTGCAATGAGCAGTAATGAGCTTGAGAATGTGTCCAGCATTGGTGCTTGCATTTTAAATGGATGCTGAAAATACGAGTTTCAGAGAGTATCATCAGAAAATGCTGTAAGAAACAGAGAAAGGATATTTTGCCTATTTGTTATAAACAAAAATAATTTTGCAAGATAGAGTGAAGTTGTTGGTAACCAGAACCTTTCCTCAGGAGGAATAACTTATGGTTCTGCAGTAGTCTAGAGCAATGAACAAAAACAGAGGACAAAGGGGCAGTGGGAACCTTCAGCAGTGTGAGCAGATAGATGCTTGCAGAGTTGTCCAATGGACACTTGACTTCTGGCTGCTTACATTACGAATGATTGTCTTACAAACTAATCAGCCAAAAACTCCACCAAATGCAAGAGAAAAAATCCAAACCCCACAGAATACCATAGCAATTTATTTCGAGATGTCAGGAGATTTTACTCTGATACAGAACAAAAGTGAGGTCAGTCCTTAAAGGTTTTCCACATTGAGTGACAGTGCAGGCTGCAGCATGGCTGGCAGTAGGCTGTCCTGGCAGAGACATTCTCTTTCCCCTCTGATCAGGCAGTGTTGGCAAGCTATTCTGTTAAATCAACTATAAGGTTAAGCTAGCAAAGAAAGTTTCTTTCTCTCAAGCACTCGCTTTTATCAGAAGTTGCTTGTATGGACTGCAGAAGTTTTCCTAAATATCCTGTTGTTAAAGTATTTTTTGTTTTCTACAGAATTATTTTGGTATTTATTTTAATAGTTTTATTTGGTACAGGGAGAAACACTACAGCCACATTTAGTGTTTCTGTTGTCTGTAATCCTCCCTTTCATATTTTGGCAGATTCAAATTATAAGATTGATGTGTGGTTCATGGTATGAAGTGCAGTGATTTTTGGTAGATAGTGTCAGCCAAAGTATCCAGTAGACTTTGAAGCCAAGGTATGAAGCAAAATTTTGTGTGATGTTAAGTTTACTTTGATAAACATGTTAGGAGCTTTTAGAAGGTTTTGTGACTGTCTTTGCAATACCTGAATCGACAAACAGATAGTTTAATAATTTGAAAGTATAATACTTCATTTTGTGGTCATATTCTCACGTGAGTAACTGCTTTATGTTTTTTCTTTGTTTTTTTTTTTTTCCCCAAGGTATGGGCTGAAGCCAAATGACCAAATTTTGGCAGAGGAGAAGCACAAAGAACTGTAAGCTTTTTTGTGGTGGTATACATGCATGTTACCTACTTTTTAATGTATATACATGTCTTATTGTTAAATACCTGAAGCAAAAATGTTAGCTTTTGCTCTTTAATATTGTCTGCTGTAAATTGCAATGTTTGTCTGAAGACTAATTGTTGCAAAAAGAGATTTAAAAATATTTTTTCATTAATTTATTTAAAAAATTCTTTTATTAACTGCAGTTGGTACTAATGCAATTTAAATACCCCATTTAAATGGTCATCCTAAATGCCTATGTTCATTTCTAAATTAGATACAGATTTCTAGGATTATTTTCACATTTCTTATTTTCAGGGTAGAGATAGTGGGGAATTTGGTCCATTTTGTGTTCATCTGCATGCTTAGATATAAAAATAATACCCCTTTTTTTCCTTACTATTTTAAACTTTAGGCTCTTGCACATAACTAACTGTTTCCATTATTACATTAGCATTATTTTGCATTATTTCATGATAGACCCAGAAGACTTATGGAGTTTATCCTTGTGTAAGATAATGTACCTGTTTCAGGTGAATTCACATCTATAGATGTCAAGTTTTCCCATGTTAAAAGTTTGAATGTTTATAAAAAGGTCACAGATTCCAAGCAGTAAAAATGTATTCTGGTAACAATTCCTCTGGAAAAGATTTTTTTTTTCCAAAAACCTTAGTGATTGAATTACTAACCAAATGTCCCATGTTCTTTCAGAGGATGGAAAAAGACATTTAATTTAAGTTAGTACATCATGGTAATGTACCTGTGACATTAAAACTGCTTGAGCTCCTGGCAAAAGACAAGCAACATCAGTTGCCTTTGATGAGTAGATAAGATTGGTTTTATGCAGAGCACACTCTCTAGTGACAGAACACTTATGGACAGCATAGCTTTGATTAACCCATTTTGGATGCTATGAGCTAGAAGTGTTAAAAGTACTGCAGAAAAAATGCAGAGAGGTTAAACACAAGGTAAATCACATGCAGGTCTGTATTTTGGACAGTAAAAGTTGTACTGTGTACGCAAGCTTTATTTGTTCAATAGATACTGATTAAACTGAGCCTTTTGATGTGAGATAAAGTAGTAGTAATCTTTCAGCTTTTTGAAGTAGTTATCCTTCAGCTTTTTATTATAGATATATTGCATATTAGTTAATTGCATGTTTGTTATTGATATGTTTACAGCATAGTCACTTCTTAAATGGAGGATTGAACTAATTTTATTAAAGTAGTTCTTTATTAAATTTTGTTTAATTCAGAAAGTTTAGTAAAACTCAAGATTTACATGAATCACCTGCAACAGAAGCCCCTCTTTGATGCTGTCTTGTACACGCTGCATTAGCTCCTGAGATGATTTATATGTTGCTGGATATAATGAAAGAGGTTGAACATGCTTTTGCCACCGATCTTGTCATCTTGAATGTCACTGGATACTTGACCAGGGAAAAACTCCTGTAGGTCAGTGTCACGTTGTTTTCAGGAGAGACCTTTGTAACATTTCTAATGCTGTGTACTCTTCTCCTTGGACCATGTAAACACAACAGATTGCACATTGTTGAACTTCAGAGCACTTTCAGTCCTTCAAACTAAATTCTCTGATTTCACTTATAGATGAGTTGTTAGATACGTAATTAACCTTTTCTGATGTTTAAGTAGACCTTCATATTTAAAAGAAATGCCCGTTCTAAGAAACAGGCAAGACCACTTACCACTAGGGTAACTGTTGCTGAAGTGGTTATAAATGTATTCTCAGGTACAGTGCCCTTGTAATGAAGGTATTCTCCTGACTCTGTTGTAATGTTTTAAAGTCAAATACTAAGTTAGTTTCTACATATTACTGTTCAGTTCCAAAATTCTCCTACTTAAAATAAATTATCTTTCAGTCTTTGGAATGTCAGCAGCTTTTATATTGTCTTCCCTAGTAATAAAGAAGACTTCTTTTGGCATTCTTCATCTAAAATCCATCACGGTGATTTATCTGACTGTCAGATGTCCTTCAGTTTCTCAGAGATACTTCTGTATAGCTATTGTTCATAAAAATATAAATTTTGTTCAGTAATGAATTCCTTATCTCCAAATGTAACTGAGCCTGCTACCCTGACTTGGCTTGATCTTATAGTCCTTGAGTCTTAGTTATCTAGAGAGAGAAGTACTGCCACTAAAACTGGCATTGGTTTACAGGCATGGCATCGTGCTTAACTTCTATTTTAAGTGCTAAGGTATGAAAGATCACATTTTTTTTTCTGCTTTCAATTCACTTCAACTATAGCAGCCTTCTAAATTTGTCTTTTCATTTTGTGTACACTTTTTTTGTTTAACAGGAATTTATTATCACTAAAGCTCTTAAGTCTGTGCATATGTGCATTATTTTGAGAATTTAGCTGGAAATATCTACTCCTTCCCCACCCCAATCAACTTCTGAATGTACCTCATGAAAGGTGGAGGGTACTGTCCCATAGCTCAACCTGTTTCCATGTAAAATTAGCAGATTAGTTAGAGCCATCAGCACTGGTGATCAAGCCAAGCTGTGCCCATGTTGTAGGGAATCAGATGAGCAACACTCTTGTTTTCAGTGGTGAGTCTGCTGTTCTGCAGTGGGAATAACAAAGCTGGGGAACAGTGGTATTTTCTGTTTGCATTGCTGTTTTGCAAGGGAAGTATGCATTTGTGCTCAAGGGATGTCCTGCAGATGTTTCCCACCTTCCCTAGCCCAGCTAATCCCCCTCAACTCTGCGTCCTGCAGGACTGCTGGGGAAACTCAGACGTGATAATGTTGGTGAGGCCTTAATGTTGCATGTATTTTTTTATCTTTCTGATAAAAACAAAAAAATATAAACTCTGAGGCAAACAGAAATATTTTTCTTGACCCTTTGTATGGTCCTTTTACAGGAGTTGTTTCTATTTTTAATTCTCAGAATTAGACTGAATGGCTTTAGCTGAAGGTCGTATTAGCCAAGTATAGACTTGTGTATGCTAAGCTGATTTTTTTTTTTTTTTTTACTATAGTTCCACATCAGAAGTTTTTTAGGAGAATAAATTTAGGCTAGGTGCAGCAAATGATAGGGTGTGATGTAAGTTGTCTTGATATTAAAGTAGGAATACTTTAATACAGAGTTCATCTTCACTGTGTAGGGTAAGTGTTGACAGAGGAGATGGGTTTTCTTACTAATATTTTCTTTTACTAAACTAGGGGCTGTTAGCCAAATTTTGGTAGCTTGACTAGCTTATATGAATACAGGTGACTGAAATATAGTCACTGTGAGTTTTAAAAATATTGTTTGGAATTCAGTAGTAGCACTGAGTCTGTAAGCAATGCTTCAGAACACTTGTTTTAGTGCAGCTTTGACTGCTGGTTGAACAGTTTTATAAACTTCTGTTTAAGCAGTTTTGGCTGTGATGGGACACTTTTGAAAGTTAGTTGAAGGAGAGAATAAAAAATGTGGAATCCACATTGTGTTTCTGATTTTTTAAGCTTTCTTTTTTGAAAGATCAAGACCATGAAGTGAGGAAGAAGATAAATATCAGCTTTCTCTTCAGTCAGTTTTTGATGTGTTGGTCAGAAGGGAGAGATGTGTTGACAGATGTGTCACTCTGCTGCAAGCTGGCTGAGGGGGATTCATTTAGCTGAGAGGGATTTCATTCTTGCCTGCATACTTGCTATTTATCATAGTGAAACTGAACACGGGAGAGAGAGACTCCTAAATTTGAGGTCAGCTGTTTGGGTGACTGACGTAGTTTTGATTTACCTGTAACATCTGGCAGGAGGTGGTGTGTGCGTATTTTCTGGTTTTGCTTAGGCAATATAGATATTTAAGTGGAAGGGTCAATCTTGGAGTCATAATAGGGATGTTTGGGGATTACAGGGGGGCTCTGTTGCTTGGGAAAGAGTAGAGAAATCTACAGTAGGGATTTAGAAGTAGTCTGGGTATGTCAGAAGCTAGAGGATCTCAAAGGGATTAGAACCATGTCACGGGAATGTTGAAGAGCAGTTTCCTTGTATTTGGGGGCAGGAGGGCTATCCCGTGTTAGTCACTGTCTATCACAGTACTTCAGTACAAAAGCTAAGGGACTCGACCCCAAGCACAATTAGAGTGCAACCGTGTGTCATTGATAGTTCAGCTTGCAGGGAGAGAGACACGAATTCCGGGTCACCAAAGGGACGCAGCTGTCCGTCCAACGCCTTTGGCAACAGCCGAGTGTTCTGTGCCACTAGAGGGGGCGGTTTGTCTTCCTAACACTCGCAGAAATCCTTCCCTATGGGCGGGGTGAAGCGTTTGTCCTGTTGGGCTTAAGTCTCTCCAAAATGGTTTTTATCCATCCTCTTTCCCTCTAAAGCTGAAAAATAGGGTAGAAAATTGTTTGTGGAAGAGAGAGTAAAATACCAGAAATATGAAGCTTTAAGTCTTTTGTTGGTCTTCTCAATATATGCTGACAATATATGTGATTTGTGTGGATGAGGTGATATATGAATCAGTCACAGCTGTTGAATTACTTGATATAATATACCTCACTTGTAATTACATTTAAGTGGATTAATATATATTATGAAATATGATTTGGCAATGAATTAATGTAGAAAACTGTTATGGCAGTTATAACAAGGTGTCCAGGTTCATGAAAAAACTTGCCAGCTCCTACCTTTACATGACTTTATTTTAGATTTTTTCCTCTTGTTTTTTAATCAAGTATCATATTGACTTGTTTCCTGGTGTAGAGTTTCGTCTGAAAATTTCAATAAAAATCTCTATTGTGCAGTTGATACTCGTTTTTACAAAATCAAATATTTTTAGAATTTTTACAGAGGAAAACTCTTAAACTTCTCTTTTTAATAAATAAATAGTTATTTAGAATGACTAGTCTCTTAAACTGCCACTTTGTCTCAAAACAAATAAAATTCTGTTTATATTGACTCTGATTGTTCCATGACATGTAATTAAACATTTATTTAATTAAACTTCCATTAAGTACATGGGAATTCTGTAGAGTAAGAATCTGGATGATGTGCTGTGGATATTTGAGGAACTTGTAAGGAATGAGCTTGATGGTTGGAAAAAACTGCTGATCTGGAATGATTTCTTAATCCAGTTCCTTGACTTGTTGGCTCCCTCTGTAGAAGCTACTTTAAATTGCAGTTTGATTTCTCTAGAATTGTTTTATTACTTCTGTGTAATATATACACACACACATAAAAGCTTGAGTCAGATGTACAAAAACAATGATTTATGGTTAGCTACAGAATTTCTATTACAGATTCCTCCCTCTGTATTTTTTCCTTTATTTTTCTCTGTGTCCACCCTTCATGCAATTATTTTGAATTACAGCACCAATGCAAATTTGCAGTATAGAAATCAGCTCATGAAATTCTCAGTAACAGGCAGTCCTGCATAAAATTTCTAGAAGTTAAGGTTCCAAGTTATAGCAGAAATACTAATAACTTCTTTCATGGAGTAATCTTTACATATGTTTAAATTTAAAATCAAAAATTTCAAGTTAGTTTTAGTATATAATTTCATTTTGCATCCTGCTGTTGGAGATGTTAAATAAGTAATCTGCACAATACTTGTACCAGGGTGGTGAGCAGATTGCATCAGTATTTTAAAACTGTGCATATGTGTCAGTACACTGTTTTAATTGAGCCTCCTGCCTCTGTTCATGTTCCTTTGTGTGTATAGTACATTAAAACCCAACTTTGCTATGTGGCTTTAAAGGCTCTATTAGAATAGTCTCTATTGTTAAATGGCTCCTGGAAATCAGTGTCAATTCATTCTTGTATGGCACAGTGCTTATTTGATGTAAAATAGAAGAAAACTTCTGGTAATAGCTATGGCTGGCACTTAAGAACAAGGCTTATGTCCCTCTGGGGAGCTTGGTTTTGTAGCCTGAGATGCTTATCTGAGGCTGTTGTGTGATACAGCACTTCCATAGCAGTGGGAAGGAGGAGTGCTGAAGGGGAAAGAGAAGGATGCTTATGAAAAATATTGTATGTATGTGACATACAAGGTGTAAAAACAGGTGCGAAAGGATTGAAACCCTATTTGCTTAAAAGTTCCTAATGTCAGATTCACTGTTCTTCTGTTGTCTTGCTCTTAATCACATATATTAATTTTTCTTCTCTTACCTTCAATAGAGATTTTCTTATGTCATCTGCTTTGATTACCACAGCTTTATCATAGGTGGTACAGAAGAGATATCAAAAAATCCTTCAAGGGAAAGATGTTTTCTAATATTCCAGCTCCAATTTCATTGCTTACAGGAACTCTCACTGTACGGGTGATTGAGTTAAATTGATTTCTCGTAATGGTTTCTTACTTTGACAATTTGTGCAGGAATAGGTGGACTGACATGGACCACCTATTTGGTTTTTCTGTGTTGTAAGCTAATGAGGCCAGGTTACTCTGTTTTTCTTCTTTGTAATATTCCTGACAGTGATTACTGTTCCTCAGTATGTACTAGAAATAACGTTTTTCCTTTTGCTGCCTGTTCCTAAGCTCACCCTCCTGCACAGACTGAGCAGAGAACCCACAGCCCTGAACTGAACTCTCAGACTGGGAAGGCTCAAGTGATCTGAACTCCCGTAAAGCACTTCAGCTTGCCTCTCACCCAGTGTTGGTAGCAAAGGCTTCACAGACAGCACTGGATGGCTGTGCCTTCCTGTCCTCCTGGGGTTCATTTCCAATAAATGCAGTTTGGGCAGTCAGTAAGACATGATTGTCCAGAAGGCGACTTCCCTCGTGACTTCTCTTGGCACTTGTCTTATTTTTACAATTTTTACAACTTGTTAAAAACTGGTGTTAATGTTTCACCTGCATTGACTCCTGGTATTGAAGTGTGGTGCTAATGCAGTAGTGACAGGACTGTGTGCAGTGACAGACGTATTGGAAGACTGAGTTTTGAATATGCAGAATGATTTTTTTTTTCCACACTGCTGCATATTTCTGTCACTGTAATGCTTTCTTTACAATAGAGAATGAAGTACACTTTTTTTAGAAAAAGATGCAGTCTTGTGCTACAGAACGTACAAAATCTCCTGGGATTGCTGCTTTTTAGCTAAGGTAGCTAAGGTTTCTGCATCTTTACTGCACAGTTTAGAATTGGACAAGATCTGGCTTGAGATTATTAATTTTTTTGTGTTATGTAATGTAGCACTAAACTTGAGATTTTCCTAAAATTTGGAAATTATTATTTGGACCTTTTAATAGCCTAGAAGATACATTGTCTTAGTGTCTCTTAGAAATTGAATGTATTAAAGATGGTTGTGGGATGGTTTTGAGCTGTCAGAGTAATTATTTAACTTCAAGCTGCAAGTTACACAGCAAGAACTGCATATTCTGAAACAAAGAGTGAGAATTTAACATGGGATTTTTATTCCATTCTCTTACTGTATTTCATACATGTATTCTGCTCAGGCCTCTAGACATTGCATCAGAATCAGAATAAAAGCTAATTCCCACCCAACCATTTTGTGGAATTACATTAATTTGATTGCCTTTAGTATACTGAATATGAAGGAGAGCCTTCAGATGATCTTCTGTTGGCAGATCCTGTTTTAATTATGATTTTGTTCTGATTTTAATGACATAACATCAAAGCTGTTGAAGCAGAGGCGCTGTTTGAAAGCCCCGGCAAAGGGTGCGGTCAGTGCCGGAGTGCCACCAGCTGAGGGGGTGCTTTGAGCAGCAGCCACCTTGGTGGCAGCTCTTTGAAACCTGTTGTAAAAGGTGTAAAATGTCTAAAGCTTTTAACCACTTGAAAGGACTTGACAGTGCACTGTTATCTTTTTGCTTAAACACTTCTAAGCTTGAGGTGAGGGGGGTTACTGCTTTCACTGAGGCTCTTTAAAACCAGTGGAGGTAAGAAATGGGTATTTCATGTGCATGCAGTTTGAGCTTGAAATGAGATGCACCTGAGCCAGGTGGGAGCTTTTGAGCTTTTTTTGTGTAATGCAGACCACAAACATCTTTCATGTTCAGATTGTTATGTTAACTGGTTAGGTGAAATTGCAAAACCCAGAATAAGAGTGTAATAGTCTCTTTAAACTCAGTTTTGATTTTGTTCTGGTTTTAAATATGTTGCTGATATGATTATCTAAAAGCTGGTCAATGCCAAAGAGAATAAAAATATTCATTATTTAATTATTAGTAATTTTTTGGATAATCCTGAGAGTAGATGGAGACTTTAAACTTCCAATATTTTTGCAGTTTAGTGACCAAAAAAATTACTGTAACAGAAGATACACTATAACTGAATTTTCAAATGCAGGCACATTTAATTTGATTTTTGAGTAGCTGGAGGCTTTTGTGAACTCTTAGGATTTCAAGAATAGAACTTATTTATTGGTGGCACTTGTGTTTTCCTGCTCTGTTTATATCAATAAAGTACACGTATTTATTGTGTATTGTTTTTTCATAATTCCATAAGAGACACAGTCAGGATATAATGCCAGCATTTTTCCTAAATAATCAGGTAATGAGCTTTATTGTTCTGACATTTGTGTGTAATTAATAACATGGTATAAAATTTTCCTGTGCTGGGACTTCAATTTTCTCATTTGAAGTCTTTTTTTTAGTGAAACTCTTAAGAATTGCCTTGCCAGAGAATACCCACTGATGTCCTACTTTGTTATCCTATTATAAAAATGGCAGAATTGCATCAGATGTTCCATTTCCAAAGCAGTTAATGCAGTATCACTCTCTTTGCTAATTTGGCTCTAAAAGTATCCTCATTTAGAGATGTAAGCACCACAAATAAAATGTAAAATAAGCTGTACAGTTTGTTAGTAACTGAGAGAATAGATAAGTCTCTGTTGCCCATTCAGTCTTTTCTGAGATAAGCTTAGCCCCAAGAGTACCAATTAGTGCTCAGAATAGTGAATTCTGCTATTTTAAAGGTGGTCATCTATCAGAGCAGATTAAATGGCTTGTGTGAAAATAATTTAATAGCTGCCCATTAATTGCCTTTCCTTTCATAGAACTGTAGAAAGAGACCTCAAGAGATCATTTCGTTTCAATCCCCCAATCCAACTAGAGATGCATCTTTGTCATTCCTGGCAGATATTTGTCTAGCCGTCTCTAAGGGTCTTTGGAAATAGTAAGATGTCATGTGGAGACAGTGCAATCTTAGTGCATAACTTGTAATGGTGTGCTCCTTCATTCCCACTGAAAAGTTTGCTTGCGGGATGGAACAGAGAACTATTGCCCATAACAGTGAAGAAGGGAGTTGGATGGATTGCGGTATGCGTAGGAATTGTGATGGAGGTAAAAAGGCAATGGTTCTAATCAGGGGAGCCAGGACAGCGTAGGACAAGGCTGTGTGCAAAGACAATGTGCACATGTATTTTTGCTAGGGTAAGGTTCTGTGCGCCCATGCACCCCTACAGGTAAAAACACAGAGCAGACAGAGTAGCCTGTAGTGTGAGGAAAATATTGAGACTTGAGCTGTTTTAGTAGTGTGATGGAAGAGGTTGCATAAAGTTGACCATCTGATTTAATCAGGACATCTGGAAGCCCCTGTTTAGCAGTCTTAAGTGTATGTGTCCATTATGGTTGTGCAGTTTTGCATTTGTAGAGAGATATGTTTGTTTTGTTTCTTCCTGCTTGTGAATAATATTGAAGACTTGCCAGGAAACATTGTCTGATCTACATACTTATATAGTTCAATAATCATTGTATCATGTAATCGTCTCTCAGACATCTAAATGGATTTGTTCTTGAAGCTTTGTACCAGATAAGATTGTAATTTTATGGATTTGTGGGCAAAGCAAACAAGGAATGTCGCTGGCTCTAAATTGCATGGGAAACTTGCTCCACATTCAGAAGCTGTGTGCCTGAACGATGGAGCCATCTGCTTATTCTGAAGGGGATCTCCTGCCCCGATGCTGTTGTGGCTGTATGATCAGGTGACCTTGTTTACAAGAAGTGGAAACAGCAACTGACACACACTGCAGCTTCTGTCCCCAAACCAGCGATCACAGATGGAGTGCAGCTGCTGCAAGGGATTCAGTGGTACCTTCTGGTCACATGAGTCAGCTGGTGCAGTTGCAGCTGCAGATGCCAGTGTCTCTGTTGAGCAGCTGAAACACACAGACCTTATACAGGCGACTGCAGGGGTGTGTGGGAGGTGATGGACATAAACTGCCTGTGCCAGTGGAGCATCTGAACCATCCTGCACCCAGTATGTCAGCTCTGGCCTGATCTTGTCTCTTTAGCTGATGTCACTGGTTCTGGTTGTGAGGGGAGTAACAAGAGAGCTACAGACAGTGGCAATATAATGGCATTATTTAATTTCAATTTCTTATTTCTAATATCTGTGTAAAAAACCCTGAAGACACTTACAGTCTCCTATCTTGCTTGTCCTTAATGTAGTTCAGCGGGATGTGTGCAGGTCCAGTATTGGACTATCAAAGATTGGAAGGCAGAATCACAGTCTTTCACTATGGGAAAAAACATTTTGGGAAATTCAGTATTAGTGCAAAAAAATGTTGGGTGCTTTAAGTTAAAATTGAGTATTTAAACAGCAACTGCAGTATTGGAGCAATATAATATTTTAAGCAACTATAATATTTTAAACTACGCAGCTCCACCAGTTAACACCGTGATTTTAAGCTATAGTGATAAATTTTCTCACAGATTTGTTGAAAGCTTCTGACCTAACTTAAAGAACTTTTCTAAAAGTAGGCAATCTCTTGAGCTAATGTTTCTAGCACTCAAACAACAGTGACATATCAGTCTGTATGCATCGGTGAATTAGCCTACCAATTCCTGTCTGTTGACACAGTCCTGCACAGATATCTCGAATTCTAAGGAAAAAATTTTGGGTTAGAATTCCAGCAGCAGCTACGAGAATGTTTAGAAACAAACAGCAGTTTTGTTAAAACTTTGCAGTGTGAATATCCTACTTCACAATGAAGAGAAAAGCATTCCATCATAGTTGTCCAAATACATGTGTTATTGGTTGATCATTTTATGGGAGTCCTTCCTAAGCTGGAAGGATGTGCCTATGTCAAGGGTTGGACACTGAACTATTCAATTTTATGACTGTTTGCGTACTGTCCACTCTGAGAAAAACGCCCTGAAAATATCTTTAAAACCAGTACTTCTTTATTTCTATTGCTTTGGTTATTGCAGTTGCAATTACTGTACAACAGCCTTTTTACCCTTTATTGTTTTATGGGGTTTCTTTTGGCTCTGCCACAGGTGGTTACCATGAGTAAATGTTACCACTCTGGTACTGAAAATATAACACACTTGTTTTTCTGAGGAAATGGGACACCAAACGAGTGAATAGAAGGGAAAATCTTAAATTAATATGAATAAAAAAATTAGAGGGAGGAACAAGTAGGTGTAAAATATACAGGGTATCATTGTTCAATTTTTTATTTTAGTGGAAATGGCCAGGGTTGTCTTTTTGTTTGGATCTTTGATTTTAAAGTATATTCTGAGAAGACACTGAATAATTTTCTGCCTAAAAAGCAATAAGAAGCAGCCTAGTTCAGGTAAAAGTATTTTCAACTTTCAGTGAATATATTAGAATGTTTCAGTATTGGAACAAACTTGAATTACAGATGTTACAATATTTACAAGTTGCACAGTGTTATATTTGTTACTTTTTTCAGTATATTCCCCCGGTTATTTGTACGTGCAGTTGCTCTTTTCAAACTCTTTGCTAGTACTGCATTTCCTACCAAGACCCCTATATTCTCTGGCTGCTGGCTGCTCAAAAAAAACTGATTAGAAGTGGAAGTACCCTACTTACCTGTTTTAAAGTTGCTTCAGTGGCTTCATGCTAAGTGTTATGAGTGATGAATATCTCAAAGGGAAGATACTGCCACTGGATGGTGCTATTGTTATGTTATTAACTTACTTGCTGTGATAATGTGGATGGCATGAAATCTCCACCCCTGTCCCTCTGAAAGATTTTGTGAAGATCTGCTGCAACAAAAACCTATGTGTAGAGGTCACCAGTAGTAAAATACTCATCCACAACCTGTACCTTCACGAAGGCTGGGCAAAGGTAATTCTGTCTGCCGTGATCTGTATTTGAGCTTTGCAGATAAATGTTTAAAACAAGTTTGGATGACAGCCTGCCTTTGCTAATACAGTTGTTTGTAGGGAAGGTGATGTTCTTGAGGAATGGGATACATTTAAGCCAATCAGCTGTGTGAAATCTGCATATTCATAATACATCTAATTATCCAGAAAGAGATGCTGAGTTACTGAAATTGTCACTTTGAACGGTTTCCTAACGAGGGGACTGTCTTTTAAAACGGCAGGGGTTACATAGTTAGCTACCTATTACATTACAAAAAAAAAAAAAAGTTTTGACTGTTTTATGCAAATATACTGCATTACCTTGTAGAAATGAGAAGGTAAATCAGCTTTTGAAAGCCCTTCATGTTTTTTGAGGGTGGAGAAAATGAATTCTTCTTACAAATTTGCATTTCAAGAAGTAAATAACTACTTGAAAAGGTGCACTTTCTTTTAAAGATTGCAGTTTGATATGGTAGAGATTTGACTGTTAAAATGGCTTTATAAATTTTTGAAATTCATCTTTGAATATGCTATGAACAATTGAAAACATACTCCAATTTTCTTATAAGCTGACTTAAAAATGGGTTTTGTTGTGCTTACTTTCTCTTTCCCTTCGGTTTTCATTCACATATTTTGATCTGTACGGAGTAAATTTTTTTAGAGGCCTGAGAGAGGAGAGAAAGGGGAAGAAAGTCCCTAGAACCTAAGGAAACTATTGCTGTTGTCAGTCCTCACTGCAGAAGAAATTATGAGATTTGGCAAGACATCTTCTTATGTATTTATAGCCTGTTTCTTTTACCAATTGAGCTATTCTGTGTCTGTCTCTAATAACTCTTAAGCTCAGTGGGCAATATCAGAACCATGTTTGACAGGGAAGAGAAAATGTGTAGGATAAGAAGTTACTGAAGGTCTCAAGCAAGTTAGGGGCTTGATAAAGAAGGGAGTTGCATGTAGGGAAAGGGGGGTGGAACACAGACATTCTTTCCTGCAGCAGGATCATGCCTGATAGACTGGAACAGTCTATCAGGCACTATGGGCACTACCCAGTAAACCACAATGCAGGGAGCCACAAATCAGCATGTCCCCCTTTTCACCAGCCAAGCAGCTGGGCTGGAGGAGGTGGGGAGAAGAATGAGGGTGAGAAGGTCCTTTGAAGGGACTTCAAGAGCATGGCAGAGAAGTAAGGCTGTTGAAATAGCAAATATAGAATATGCATGGTTAAGAAACCAGGCTTCTTTATTGGAAGCAGTTCTACCTTCAGCAGGTACATTAAGAGGCTGCTTCTTGGATAGGTTCATTACTTGCTGAAATCAGAAGCTGTATGCTTGCTCAATCTGCACCCGAAAGACCTTAGTTTGTTTATGTTACATCTGTCCTGGAGTTTTAATTTTCCTTTTATTACTTGAATTCTCTAATATTAGAGTAGCTAGCTTTTTTTTTTTTTTCTTTTTTTAAATTTCTTTTTGTTGTCAGACAACCTGTCCCAAAGTCTCTGTTTTAACAGGCAGAGATTTCAGTCTTCTTTTTCTGATGCAATTTTTTCATATGATTTATGTTAATTTTTCTCCTTTCTGTCTCAACCCATCAGCTCTTTTACTGTGTTTACTTAACTTGCTGTTGTAGATGGCAGCCCTATCTAGCACAGACATAGTCAATGGCAACTTAAACTTTTGAGGAAATAGTAAGTGTATAATCATATGATGTAATGCTGTGTCTCTCAAATTCTCGAAGAGAAGGCATTTCTCAGAGCTCTGATCAAGAGCAGGGTTGGGATAAGGCAGGATGGAACTGGACTGTGAGGAGCTGGCTTGAAGTGTTGACAGATTATTTCTGAGAGAAGTCTGGGAAGAAATTCAGAGGCTTTAGGGACATGCTGCAGTACTGTTGGGTCTAATGGAGACTCCTGGGGCCAGGAGGGGTGCAAGAGAAGATGCAGGGAATCCCTGCTGGAAGTGGAAGTGCAGGAGTTTACAGAGTTGACCAACATACTTTGGAGCTTCATGTGAAAGTTTTTTTATGACTGTGATAAGTGGTATTGATCTCATGCTTGGAGTGTCTGTTGGGCTGAAGGTTGTACTTGAAGCAGGTAGATGTTGTAGGTGGTAGAAGCTGAAAAGAGATGTGAAGTATTAGACTAAGTGTCTAGGACATGATCTAAAAAGATTATGAATAATGGACCCAGTCCTCTTGCATTTCGGGCTCAGAAGAGATATAATTCTAGTTGAAAATCCCCTAATCCCCTTTGTTTTGTTTAAATAGTTTAATAGAATATGTAACTCTTCCCACTTGATACAAACAAATGGGCAGCTAGATCTTGTTTTGTTTTTTTTTTTTTTAATTTTCACTTGGCTGAAGTTTTTAAGAATTGCTTAGCATTGAAAAGGACCTAAAATGCTTAAAAGTGAGTGAAGATCTTGGTTAATGATAATCCTATTCTATGTACATGGACCTGTAAGCTGGATGGACTCCTTTCAGTGTGATATATTTTTGTTTCTTTATCTCTTGAATACCTGAAGATGATGTGTTTCAGAAAGAAAAAATGGGAAAATTATCTTTGCATTCTTCTTTGTGTCCCTCTTCCTGGGACAAACTGAAATCATCTGCAAGATCAAATACTTGCAAGAATCTGTGTTCTTGTAATTGAAAATTGGAAGTCTTCTGTGGATGTTTATTGGACAATGTCATGTCTCTATGAGGTATTAAAGGAATTTGATTAATGTATTTTATGATTTCATTGATCATGCTTTAGATCACATTTTTTTGTAGGTCACTGTAAAATAATGTTACTTAATGGTGAGGAAAAAACCTGACATTATTCACCTCTCTAGGTTTTTTCAAATTCCTTTTTTTTTTTCCACTATAAGCTCAAAAATTACCAGGCCATACAAAAAAGTGGCAATAAACTGGAATGACATTTCTGAATCACTGTAGCTAGGTATGTGATTCTAGATACACCTCAGTTTTTCAGGATTTTTCTTGATTATTTGGTCTACATGTGGAAGAGTCATTATGTTCTATTATGTGACTGCTGCTATGCTGTCCAGCTTCTGTATAAAATAGTGAAACAGAATGATCCCTTGTTTGAAGGAATATGAAATCCTAGGTACATTCCCACATGTAGTTCTCATGTTCAGTGTGTCATAGGTCTGCCTCACTTAAGTTCTTATTACTAGAGATTCATTTTCAGAGTGTAATGAAGTAACACATCACAAACTCATGTTTTAGTCAGTGTGACTGTGAATATAGATAGGGTGTTCAACATCAAGATGTAGTAGTAACATGTCTTTTTTTAAATTTATAATGTACAGTGGTCGTGATAGATTTTGTAAAACAGATATTGTTTGAGAGCATCCACCTTCATTTGATAAATAAAGGCAATTCTTTAAAGATACAGTCTGTCTAGGCCTCATGTTTTTGGGTCCAGCACCTTTGTAGTGTAAATTCATGAATCTTCACTGATTATTGGAAGTCCCTTCTCCAGTTTTTTTTTTTCAGTTATCCATTTATTTTGACTTTTCTTTCCCAACTATCATTTCTTTTTTTCCAACCTCTTACGTAAAAGAAGTTAGAACTCAGGGCTACACCTTAGTGCCCTGTGTCACCTTTGCATCTTGGCATGCTATTCAAATGCTCTATATTGCAAGAGTAAGATGCATTTTAAGGAGGGTGAAAACTGGCCTTTTATAATGCTCCTCTGATTTTTTAAAAGTAATATATCCTGGTTTCTTCTTCATCTGTTATCCACATAGCAGTTGTGTTAAATCTGTAAGCTGGCTTTCATTTGTTGTTGTTCCACTCTTTCGGAAAGATGGAATTGCAGGAGTTGTCCTGTGTCAGTTGTGCTGTGACTGGTCCTGTCTGGGGGAGCTCTGTCTTTCACTGTGTGGAGACACGTGCTCAAGTAAAAGAGGAGGGTGGAAATCTTGGCGTTCTCCCAGGAACAGCTTGCCTCTTCTGCCTTCAAAACTTCAGCGTTAGGGATGTTGTCCCAGACTTGACAACAGCCTTGATAGGGAGAAAATGCAGACTGTTGAGGAGTGGTTTTTAATATAAAAGAGAAGCTAACCAAGATGAAACCAATCTGGAAGTTTAAGGCATGCAAAGTGATCTAAGATGAAACATGCTGAAATTGGTAAGCTGGTTCGATGAAGGAATGAAATTCCTGCAAGCAGTATCTTGACAATTAATGAAATTAATTATTTTTCCTTGTTAAGTCCTTAACAAACTGAGGTAGGAGAGGACATATGCAGATGTTAAATTTTGCATTAAACACCCAAACATGCAATGAGAGGGAACAGAGTAGGGAAATTTCTCATATTACGTCATGACTTGTCTCTGAGTACTTGGCGTTATTTAAAACAACTTTGTTGAATTGGATGAACTTTGATCCTAATGAAGAACATTTGATTGAATTAAGTGCAGACTTCAACTGGTGTTTATCTTGAAGAATTCTTTGCAAGTGTTAAATGTGTTTCTAAACAATATAAAATTAGTGTATTTAGCGTATTATACATTAATATGCACATTTCTGTTAGCCAAGATCTGTATGTTTACTGCTTTCCAAATTGTGCTGGATGTTTCAATTTCTCCTAGCAGAAAGAAGAATTCATTTGGAGTTGCTTTTTCTTCCTGCTCTCTCATCATGCAAATATGGGTTTGGAATGAGGCAGTATAGGCTTGATCTTCAAGGATGCAAAGCAGTGTTAGCCTAATCCTTTCTGGTGCTGATAGAGTGGAAGTAATTTGCTCCAAGTACCCTACCTTGGGTGCAGACACTCTGCTATAACCTTACCTCCTCTGTGTACTTTGCAGGGGAAAGGTGAGATTATGGCTGGTTTTGAGAGATGAGGGGAAGCATCATGATTGTCTGATCTATAATGCTACTTATATGTAGCATCATGATTGTCTGATCTATAATGCTACTTACACGTTACTACAGCTCTGGAAATCAGCCTTGGAATGCTGCTTTTGTTTGTTTGTTTGTTTGTTTAAATAGACTGTAGGTTATCTCAGTCAGTGTTAATATATAAGTGATGTTGAGTTAAGCTGACTCACTGGAATTACATTCAGGAATACCAATTGGGAAGATGGATGTTATGTACAATCCTAAAAACACAGCAGGGAATTAGCCTTTGAGGAAAAGACCTTTAGCTAATCTGGGTTCTGTCTGGACAGACTGAACTCTAATGTGTTCTGTAGGTGCCTGGATATTAGTTTCTAGTTTGGATTTCCTCTTCTTCTGAATTAACTTTTTAATCTATCCCCACCTATTTCACTTGAGTTCCCATTGCAGAGTGATCTCTGAGCACATAAACTGAATTCTTTTTGGACAAAACAAAATAGATAGAATGCTTCAGGAGCATGCCATATCTGCCTCAGCTGCTGTGAACTCAGGCTCTGGGAGCAGGCAAGAGTTAGTCTGAGAATACTTGTGCAATGCATATGGCTACTCCTAAAGCCAGCTAATTGTCTGGCTACACCATGGCTCTACATATAGGAGCTTGAAATGAGTTCTAGATCTAGGACTTCTTGGGGCAATGCACTACTGTCCACAAGCTGTCTGCATGCTTACACTGGCATTGTTAAAGCTTTCCAATGTGGGGCTGCTGAGCTCAGAGCTGTTAATGCATTTGAAGCTTTTATCTTATTTGAAGAATAAATAAGTGAAGACATGGTGAAGAGTTCACACTGTTCTCGGAAAAGAATAACCACCGATGTTGGATTTGAAGAAAAGACAGAAATCAGGACTGGAATGCATGTACTGGCTGTTAATAATGCTTGTTTGTTAGCTTAGGGGTGTTTTCATGCAGTTAACATTTTATAAAAAGTTTGTTCTTCAGGAACTGGATTTGGAGTAGCAATAGTTGGTTTTTCCTCTTTTTGCAGTTCAAGTTAAGTTCTACATTTAGGCTTAGTGCGAACTGTTTTAATAGAGACTTTAACATCACTGCAGGATTTTTTGGTATAATTTCTATTTTTAATTTCAGTTGCAATACTAAGATGTCACGGTAATTGCTGCTTGAAAAATCAATTAAGTAAAACAAAGTTCACAGATATTAAATAGCAGAAGAACATAGAAAAAATTGTTGGGAGTAGCAAAAGAAAGACATGGAATACTTGTGCTTTTGCACCACCCAGGTAGTGAGTGATATAAACAGCATTGTTTGGGAGTTGCCACTCTATGACTCTTCACATAAATGAGAGAAAGTGGTTTGAGTTTTGACAGAAGGGAGGAGGAAGTTGATAGATGATGCATCTACTGTCCTCTCTGAGGTTTACTTTTCATTTTCTTGTTATTTGCTTTGAAGCCTGTTAAATTGTCTTCAGTTTTCTTGAACTGATAAACTACTAAGCTGTTTCTTTGGGATTGGTTTTGTGACTTTGGTTATGAGGTTAGACTTGAGCATCTAGACTGAGGCTTGATTCTTTAATGTATAGGATTTGAATTTTTTTTGATGACTGTTCCTCAGCCTGTAATAGTTTTGGTTTTTTTCTATGTCTACCTGATCTCGAGTTACCAGTGAACTGGGATTTCTGGTGAGTATTGTTATTGTATCACTGGTGACTGAGACAGAGAGAGAGAAATCAATTCTGTTCTTAAACTTCTGGAAAAAGTGTGTCTCAAATTCTGACTAGACCAGGCATGAAAAAAATGACTGACTTCTGTGGATGAGAGAGGCTGGATAGTACAGACAGTACATTTGGCTCACTGTGGTGAAGAGTAGCACTTTGACCTTTTATGTGCTGCCCATGTGCTAAATTTCAAAGGTTTGGAGGTAGAGGCTTGTGTCTTCTTGTTGGTTTGTTTGGGTTTTTTTTCTTAAACCGTATAGCTGAGCGTTCTTAACTTGTTTGAATTCCTATCATAGTCATGGTGTGGTCGTTGTAAAATTCATTTGTTAGCCTTTCAGAGGAAAGATGTGCATGCTTATTGTAAATTACATGCATCAAATTGATTTGAAATTGGACCATTAGTTACATTGATTTAAAGTGCCAGAAAATTGATCTAAATTTCATAATTTAAGAATGGAACTAGTTTCTCTTACTTACATGAGGATGATTTATTTAGAGACCAACTGGAGCATGAGTACTTGTATAATAAAGTAGATAATGGAGTGACAGCAGTGCTGGGAAAGAAATAAAAGGGCTATCACAGTTTGTTCAGGGAATAATTTCATTGTAACCTATTAAAAATCAAACATACCTGAATATTTCTGGAGTTCTTGTTAAAATGTGTTTCCACATACCGTCACATTTTTTACCAATTGCATTTTTTTTTTTCCTTTCCTTTTTTAGTATGCTTTGAAGATTTGGTTGGCAAGCATTATGTCTTTTTATAAAACCTTCAAAATAAAAGGCTTTTCCTGTGTAATAAGTGAGGATGGTATGCTAGCATATTAGATTCAGAAGATGCTGATTAGGAAAATTAGGAAGTTAAGTATACTGTATATTAAGTATACTATATTAGGAAGTTAAGTATACTAAGGAGAGTTTGAAAAGGTGTCAGATACTGAAATTAACCTGAGAAGCAGCAGTTGGGGAAGGTTTGTGAAAGTAAAATTTGAACTCTCTTTTTGTTTCTAAGCCATTGCAACTGGTTGGTAATATTCTGGGTGAATTGTTAATCCTGTGGCTAGTTTGTGGAGCAAAATACAGTTAGGCCATGCGGAAATGTACACTGTGTTTTGAATCAAAGTGAATTGCACAAACTTGGAGTATAACAGTCTTCAAGCGGCCTAAATAGCAGATTACCAAGGGTAGGTGACATTGGCATATGTTACAGAAAATTTTTAACCACTTGAGGCAGTTAATTCTGTTACCTTGGATTACTTAATTAATGGCAAGAAGTGCATTCATTCATTCATTCATGCATTCATGTAAGTTGTGACCTCTGATCCACAGGGTGCTCTTAAACGTTAAATGTTTTTTTGTACAACTGAATTTGAATGTCTTCGTACTGAGCTTTTTCTAATTTGTCTTAGATTCTTAATGCGGCCAAGCATAGACCCAGGTTTGTGAAGGTGCCCTTTGTTACAGGGGGCTCGTGTCATAGCTAGTGCTGTGCCTTACTGAAGCCAGAAGTTTCCTTGGGCTGGGCTACCTGGCATCCTCTATTAATAGTCATGGAAATGTGCAAGGGGAGCCTGAGAACCAACTATTTCTGCCAAATATTTTCTTGGTGCTGAAGGGTACTGGTGATGCATATGCTTTGAATTAACTTCATATTAGTTTCATCGTTTTGGTGTTTGATTTTGCCAAAGTCATGTTTTTGACACGGACTAATTAATTATTATCTTCAACAGAAAACTGATTTTGTGTTTGTTTAGTGGGAATGGATTTTCCTAAGTGTGCAAAAACTAAATCAGAACATTGTGATCAATTGTGGTTATTCCTGTTGTGTTTCACTATAATCCTAATGCCTTGTATATGCAGAGAGTAGCACTGGTGCTGAGCTGTGTGAGTAAATGTGTGTAATTAGATTACCTGTTAGCCTATAACAATATTTTGGAGGGACTAGTACAGAATTTGAGAGCAGGGGTGTGAAAAAAATGAAGAGGGGCATTTTGTACCTTAGTGTGTTCAGGTTATTGAAGCTAAGTATATTGACTCAGGGAATTCAGTTATATGTGTGGGTTGTAAGACAAGTTAAGGCAGTTCTAAACCTGAAACAGTTTTTGAAAAAGGTCATGATACACTAATTTTAACTTTTCCAAGCAAAGTTCAGCAGATACAATAAAAGAAATTTATAAATGCAAGTGGAAATGGGAGGCAAAATAGTCGGTATAGAGACTGAATTTGGTTTTAATAATGAACAAATGCTGTAATTATTGATTATAGTGGACAAGTAGGTCAGTTATGTTAATGTGTGCGGTTAAATTTGATGTTTGTTTAGATTCTTTAAGAAAGAGGGCTAGCATTTAGAAAAAAATACTTTATTTAGATAAAAATAGTGGTAAGATGTTTTAATTTTGGTAATGAATGAAGTGAACATTGGGAGAGGGGATGAAGAGAATCAATGATTGTTCTTAAAGCTTTTGGAGTCTTCTTTTGGTGTTAAGTTAAAATAAAAATGTTAATGTCTTACTTCCTAAGGTATTTTTTTAACTTTTATCTGTGAACTTGCCAACTGGCTGTTTCACTTTTTTTGCTTGATATTCATTTAAATATATAATGAAATTATTTAAAACCACCCATATTTCTACTGGTTGCTAAATTTGTTGATGGCCAAAAAGGTAAAAAATGCCTTCAAGATTTTGTTTATATAGTAAATGCATCTTTTGAAAAATTGCATTCTAACTTGCATTATGAGTAGTGCCATTAGTAATGAACATCATAGAGGGACCTGACAATGTATGAATTATTCACTGGTAGATTATTATATCTTTGTTGTTCGCATGCAAGATAATGAACATAATTACTGTGGCAGTGTACTCAGGGGAGTGTGTGGTTCTTCCCTCTGTCTAGACTGGAGTTACCATCCAAAGGAGCTTTAAGCAAATATGGATGAGGTCTGGTAGCTGAGTTTCTGCTACTTATTTCCCTCTGCTGCTTTAATAAATGCATATGCACTGTACACTTTAACCTTAAAGGTGGTTTGGGTTTTTTGGGGTGGATTTTGGTTTGTTTTTAATTCTTGAGAGTAATAATCATCCTTCTGTTCTCAGTCTGGCAATATTGTGTACTGACTGAAAGGATCTGATGTTTAATTGTAGCAGCTTTGGAGATGTACCCTCTTCTGTTAGAATGGTCTATTAGAGTAAATTAGTATGAACAGTCTAATTGCTTAGGAAATCCAGGGTAAAAGGTTAATCAGCAATTTAACTTTGTTTAAAAGACTTAGCTTGTTATGATTTACGTGTCTTGAAGAACTCTGCAGGCATTAGCTTTTATGCTTTCTAATCTGTGAGGATGTCCACCTGATCTTAAGTTAAGCTTTCTTGATAAACCAAGTTCTTCTATTTTCTGTTTTATATTACGATAACATAAATTATCTGTAATAAGCCGTCCTAATTAATGTTGGTAAATCTAGAGCTCTGCTCCAATTACACACTAATCAATTATACACTAATTGAATTCTACTTAGCTTGATACAGTGCATCATTAATCAGGTTCAGATTTAATACAACAGATTTACTGTATTAACCAAAAAATTGGTGCATTCAAGTAGGGGGAAATACAGGAAGTCACCAGGCCAAACAGTGTACATAAATACTTTCTTATCAATAATGTGCTACAGAAGATTTAATTTTTCCTGAGGGAAGTATAACTGAAACTAGTTCTTTGTGAACTGATTATTGTTATGAGCTGAAACCACTGATAATATAATAGATTTAAGCAGATCATGGTGCTTGTTCTGAATGTTATACCTAATTATCTAATACAGGCAGTTGCCTCACTTCTAATGTTATTTAAATTATTAGTTATAAATTAAATGTTTTAATTCTGTTCAGACTTTTAAAGGCTTTATCCATATATAAGTCTTCATAGGAGTTTAACCTATCTGCTGTGCTTTCCAGAGACAGACATATGTGCAAGGAGCTGTCTGCACGCTCTCTTTTCCTTCTCCTTGTGCAGGGCTGAGGAATGACTGAAATCTGCCACCTAGAGACTTTAAAAGTTTGAGCTGCAGGGTGCACTTTTACCTTGAACAGTAAAAGGCCACACAGAGCTAATACGGTTTCCAAAAGGGCTACCAAATAAAGTAATTAACCAGACAAATAGAAAATTCTTCCAAATCGAAGAAACGATACAGCTAACAAAACAAGGTCTGCAGATGAGATCACTTTAAAAACCCCTGTGCCTCTCAAAAATAGTTGAAGGGGAATAAGGGAGTTGAACAGGTATTTCATAAAATACTCTAGGTAGGAATTAAATTGAATAATAAACAAAGATAAATTTTCTTGCTCAGAGGACAGTATGATAAGTTTTCATGTATCTTTGCTTGAGAAAAAAGCAGGAAGACATTTAGGTTGGGAAGAATGTTTTGGAAGCCATTACTCAAAAACAGGAATAAGAGAACACATGGATAATGGTTGCTATCCTCAGGCCCGCTGTTATGGATAACATGCATGTTTGCAAAGAAAAGGATTTGAAAAAATACTTTTTTTGTGATTCTGCCTGTTCAAGAACAAAAAAAAATCATGCCCGGGATTTATTTTCTTTTGCTATATAAGCTCTTGGTTTCTCCACGTTCAAGATTTCTGCTGATAATATGTAGGCATTAAATTCTTAAATCTGGATGGTTTGTAATAAGGGCTTGGGAAAATATAGTTATTTATCTGATAAAATCTTAATTTGAGGTTTGTATGTGATGCCTTGATTGTCATTGCCATTGCATTTTCCTGTCCTAAAAGTTTAAAGCATATTAAAATAATCCTGTATTCAGATGAACAACAGAGTCAGTCAATTTTTTCCAGATTTTCAGGTCAGCCTTTTAGAGCTCTTCAGTTTGCACAGACTTGATGTAGCTTAATAATCTTTGCCACCCAAGTCTGATTTCTCTGCTGTAGGCTCTAAAACTGAAAAAGGAGGTAAGAAAAGGTCTTTGAAACTTCTCTGAGTATTAAATACTTCATGTCTTCAGGATGTATCTTTGTCCGGCGATATCTTATATTTTCATTCTGTGAATGTACTTGCTCTTTCTACAAGTTAAGCTAACAAATGTGTAGTTAATATCAGTTCCAGGAACAACCTGATGATTGTATATGACACACAAGGGTTTGCTTTTGGGAGTATTTTCAGTGTGGATGTGCCTCCTCATTTTCTCTGAAAGTGATTTGAAGTAATTTGCCTTGTTTTACACTGAAACTGACCATCCACATTTATATAGGCAGTAATTACCTTCTCCACTAAGGTGACAGTAGCTGTCAGCAGTATGATTGTCTTCAATTCTTCAGTCTTGATAACAAGTGGATTCTCCATGCCAGTGGTCTTTGACAATATGATCATATACTATTTTTTATGTAGAACTGTGCAGAGCACAATATGAAATGGAAGGTGATTCTGAAATGACAAGATGTCCTTGTGCATAGAGCATCATACACTGTGGAAGATGAATGAATAGAGAGAGAGTGAAAATTGTGCAGGTTCCTACATAGCAGAATTGAAGAACCTCCTGGAAGATTGATTTCTGGTCTTCCGTGTAACTTTTTCAATTTTCACACATGATTCTTTCTTCTTTTCCAAGTATTTGACTTGTGATCTAAATATATGCACTCATACATACAATGTGTGTCATATATATGTACATACACATACTTCTTTCTGATAATTGGGGTTTTTCATTTTTAATATTACTTTCGCTTTTATTACTACTCTTGTATGAGTTAAAAGTCAGTAAAGTGATTTTTGAAGACTGTATTGGTTACCTCTGTATCAACTTCTTATCTATTATTGAAGGATAGCTTTTTTCACAATTGTTTAGTTACTAGAATGCAGGCTTCAAATACAACTTGCATTTGGCTCTGTTTTGACAATAGTAGTTAATAATGTATGGTTTTTGTTAAAGCACTGTTGAAAAAATATCTTATTGAGCTATTTGTGGTGGTTTTTTTTAAAGATGTTTAAGATTTCACATTCAGTTTAACTGATCACAGATGAAACTGTAAATTAATACCTTATGAGTTTTACTGACTGCAGGGCATTGTTTGTGATTCAAAACTGCTTTGTTCCTACTCCCTAGGAAAAGCAAACAAATTAGAGTTCACCATGATATCAAACTACTTATTGAAACTGGAGACACTCATTTTGAATTTATTATTTGACTGTGACTTTTACTATAACCTGTTAAGAACATATTTTTTAAAGCCTAGATTTTAAAGAATTTAAATAAAATATATCAAATAGGTTTAATTGTTGGTCTTAATGCACGTAGGTTGAAATTTCATACTTAAAGGATTACATGGCATGCAAAGTGAGAAAATGTAAGTTACATCAGTTCAACTTGGTTTTTTATATGTTTCCATTGCTACTGACTTGTGTATGGTCTTGATACAAATAATGTCTGTGCAGAAAACCTTCAATCATTCTTAAATAGAGAGAGAATGTTTGGTTTGTTTTTTCAACTTCCTTTTTTTGTATTCTCTAATGTCAGAAAGCATTTGTAGGGAGGCTTTTATATTTTTACTGTTTTTGCAGAATTAATGAATGAAAGTTGGAAGTAGTTTTGAACAATTTGAGACATTCTTCCTATGCCACAACTAAGGAGTTTCTGCTAGAAAAACATTGACTTTGCCTGTGAACAGAGTGGCATATTCAAGGTTACAGGGGAGTCCATGTACAGGTAGTGACACTGTCTTTAAGCTCTCTACTCAATAATGCTCCTTTGTGGATCATCTTACAAGCCAGCAAAAACTCTATTTTGAAATGTGTTTGAATTGGGTCCCCTTGCTGTAGAGTGACAAACACGAGCCAGCCTTGGCATAAGAGCAAATGTGGTTTTGCAAGCAGTTCAGCCACACTAACATTAGTGTAATACACCAAATATTCTCAATAATAAAACAGTGCGCAGTGGTGACCAAGGCTGCTTGAAACAGCTGAAGTGGCTCACCTTCCTCTGCTTGATTTTATGTAACAATATAGCTATGGTCACATCCACTCAGTGCAAAGGCTTAATTACTCGTATTTGAGACTAGAGAGAAGGGCTGTGAAATACAGCGAGCATTTCTAAGTATTTGAAGAGTCATTGTTAAGCTGTCCATATTGTTTCTAGACATTTCTTTTCTCCACTAAACTACATTCTTTTCAATCTTTTCTTAAGAATTAGTTTGTGAAGAAAATGTTACTATCAAATTAGTGGTAACTGTGAGACAGCTAATTACCAGGTAGTTATGCACAGGTGTTTTGTTTCAGGGGCTTTCCAGACAGAGAAATTAACTTATGTGGGATTTGCTGTGTCAGGTGGGCCCATGTGAGCCTGATGAGCTTCAACAAAGCCCAATGCAGGCAGGGTCCTGCGCCTGGCTCAGGGCAGCCCTTGCTCTCAATCAGGCTGGGGTATGAAGGGCTGAGAGCAGCCCTGCCAAGGATGACTTGGGCTCATGAGCAAATAGCAAGCTGACCATGAGCCAGCCAAGGCAGGCACACAGCCCACACAGCATCCTGGGCTGCCTCAAAAGCAGCATGGCCAGCAGGTCAAGGGAAGGGATTCTGCCCCTGTGAGACCTCACCTGGAGTGCTGCATCCAGTTCTGGGGTCCTCAGCACAGGAGAAACACACACCTGTTGGAAGGGGTCAGGAGGAGAGCCCCATCCTTCAGTGCATTCATGGTGAGGTTGGATGGGGCTCTGAACAACCTGATCCAGGTAAAGATACTTTACTTATTACAGGGGGCTTGAACTAGTTGACCTCTAGAGGTTTTTCTCTAACCTAAGCTAGTCTATGATTTCACAGTCCATAATGTCTTTCTGTACTTCATAAAGAGAGATTAATTTTTTTTTTTTGCAGGCCTAAAGGTAGGAAGGTAAGTTTCTTCTTCCTTCACTGCAACCTTCTTGGGAGTGGAGGAAAGTTCTTTAATGCACATCTCCTGTGACAAAATGCTGTCTTTTTAGAAATACTGTTCAGCAAAAGAGCTGGTAGAATTCTGTGCAATGTGACAGCTGACCATAAGCTTCTTAATAAAAGCATGAAGAGTTACACAGGGTGTCACCAAACATGTCTTGTTAGTATTGTAGTGGCAGGGTACACGCAGACAGGGGAAGTCAAAATTACTTTTTTTCAGAGGAAAACACAGGGTTGTCTTATTTGTGTCAAATATTTGTATTTTTCCTTTCAGTCCATTAATTGTTGTTCTGCTGTGAAATTAGCCTTTTAAGTGCTGTTTGGAACACTGCTTTTTGAAATGACTTATGCAGTACTATCCCCTTGTAGCTTTGCCGTAACTTGTGATTTTCTTTCTTTTGCTAGGTTGGTGCCCCGTGCCTTGCCCTGCCCTCCCCAGTTCTTTGCATATGCTAATTCTCCCCCCCCCCCCCCCTCCCCCCCAAAAAGGTGACCCTCTGAGATGGTGCCTGTGGAGTGAAGAGATGGACTGAATTGTCATAGGCTGTGGGATGAGTTATTTTTAGCTGCTGGCATTTCAGGCTGGAACACTTCATTCTGTCGTGCTTGTTAATGAGTCATCTGGAGAAAATGGGCTTGCTTTCAGAGAGGGTCTGTAGCAAATAATAATAGGCTAATCTCTGCAGGAGATACTCTGTCAAGTAACTAAAACTTCAACTAGAAAATGTGCTGAAATGGAGACTAATCTCCCTGTAAGAATAAGCATGCACTCACTATTATTATTGTTGTATTATCATGTATATGAAAATCTCAAAAACTGGAAAACTTAGGAAGAGCCTGGTAATGGTATAATAGTGAAACATTTTTTGAGGAAGAAGGTTAATTGAAAACAGTCATGTTTTAGAAATAGGAAAATATGGTTGCTTCCTAATTAAGAACTATACTGGATTGAGAACTATACTGGATCATACACTTTCTAAAATTTGAATGTGTTCCCTAGTTCTAAAGGAAGCTCCTGAAAAGATTCCTAAGTAGAGGAGCACTATAAAAAGCTTGTGCCTTTGAGAGAACTCCAAATTCATTAACATTATGTATTATTCTTAAGGATTAACCAGCATCTTTGCTTTTCTCCCTACTGAAGACTATTTTTTTTTTTTTTACTTTTCTGTGTGCAATTTGTAGTCTCTCCTTCAACTTCTTCCTTCAAGGTTTGAAGGTTTTGTGTTGATATAGCATGGGAAGCTTTGTTTTGGAGATGACAATATCAACACTCAAGTAAAAAATGTAAGAGTTAATCAAAGCTGTTTATCTGCTTGCTTTGTTTTTGTGTTATTAAGATTCCAGACTTCAGTAGTGCAGATGATTCATTTGTTCAAAAAAGCGCAAATATTTAGGGCAAACTGTTGAAAGGATAAAAAAGACTCCCAAACCCTATTCTATAAGGGCATGTTTTAAAGAATCGGTTGAGTATCAAGTCTTTTATCACCTTTGGTACTTCTAATGCTACCTACCATCCGTACACTTGTCCTATTTTGCTTGCACATCTTCCTCCTGTAAAGTGGATTACACATCTCAAGACTCCTTTCTTTTTTGGTGGCAAAGGATATTTCCTTTAGAGCTAATAATTTTTACTCTCCATGGATTATTTAGCTGTTTGGATTTCCCCTTGATTTATAAATGGAGTACTGAGATAAAAAAAGAATACTTTCTCTTAACTTATTGAGATAAATATTTTTGCATCGTTAGCAGGTGTTGACCCTTCAATGTATATTGTTTTAACTCCTCAGATTGCTGTGGTCACTCTACAAAATGGTTTAAACCAATCCAGTACAGTGATTCTGATATTACCAGTGTCTGCTTCTCCTAATTAACTCACAATGCTTGGACTGGGTTAGGCAAGATCAATTATTTGATATTTTAGAAATTTGGCAAATATCTACACTGTGGACAGGAGTGTTGGGGTTAAAACAGTTGAGAAACCTATAAATAAGCTTGTGTGAGTATCAGAGTCAGTTTAACTGCAAGAGCATGCAAGTTTTTTCCTACTATGAGTAGATGACTGTCTTAATGTATATTGAAGACAGATCTGTACTGAGAATCAGGGAGGATAAAGAGAACTAAACATGAAATATCTCTTGGTATTTACTGATGGTTGTGCTCCAAGCAGGGTTTTCTGCACTCATTATTTGTTCATGAGGAAAACTATTACAGTTCACTGCATGTTAATAGGAGCTTAGAGTGAATGCATACTGTCTTCTTGGTCTACTTATATCTCCTGATCTATTTTTAATGTTTTCCTGGTTTAAATGTGCCAACTGTCTACCAATTTAAAGAATTTAAAATAGGACAAGGGTTGAAGAGAAAGAAATGTTTTAGCAGTGTAGTTGCATTGACATGAACCATTTATATTATTGTAACGCAAAAAAATTGGCTTAGGTTGTGGTTAACAACTGTCACCATTATGTTGGATTTTGTGTTAATAGAGATTATTATTAGATTAAATGTTTCTTGATCTGAGTGAGGTATGGGAACAATTATTTTATAATTTGGTTTTGAAGCAGCTCTGCAAAACTTTCTAATGTCTTACTGGCTCTAAATCCGAACCCAAACTTTGCACCTAACACATTTTTTACAATTTTTATCTATTTACAGATTAAAGTACAAACTGTAAAATTTCTATAGTAAAACATTTCTGTCTACCACGTTTTTTGTCAGTTCACTACAGTTTAATATGATTTATACTACAGCTTTAGATAATCCAAATTGTAGCAAAGATATGGTCTAAGATCTCTTGATGCCTAAATAATATTAAAATATCCTTGGCAAATACTTTATTAAGTGAAACAAATTTTCACTTTGATGTGAGCTGGAGTGAGTTGATGCTTGTGAAACAGCAGTTTCAATTAGCATTCACTAAAGGTTTATTGACAGTTAACACCTGGTCTCTACTGTGCCAAGTGGGAAGCATCTATTGCAGTCTCTTATATTTGTTGCATAATTAGGATTGTGATCTCTAATTTGCTTTTAATTTTGTAAATCTAGTCTTACTTTCAACACTAGTTAGTGTTACTTTTGTTCCTGCATTTTTATTGTAGATCAAAGATACTGATGATAAAAGGATTAAGTTCACTACTTTGTAATATGATAAACAATTTGCCCTTTCACTGTTTTTAGTTAGCAAGTAAATTTAGACATGAAAAATTTACTGGTACGTCTCATAAAGCACATATTCTTCCCATGCTACATCTGAGAAGCAAACAGAAAATGACATAGTTTTTTTAGAAGTAGTGTTCTTGCACACAGTGCCAGATGTATACTGGGAACATCAGGAGCAAGTGTAAATGTAATGGTGCTGAGAAATAACAAAGGAAAGGACCGTGTTCCTTAGTGCTCCAGAGCAGACTTAGGTGCATTTAAGGATGAAGAAGGTAAATGTTACATTCTTTTCCCTGCCTGCAATGCCTTTTGATCCTTATTGGCTATGCATAAGGGCAGAGAGCTGTTTCTGCCTACCGTGTTTTGCAACAAACACTATGGTGACAATCCCAAGATGTATCCAGAAAATGTTTGAGTCTTGGCTGTTGTTTTGGAAGATCTTCCTTCAAAAAGATAGTGGGAGGGAAGCATGCAGTTGTAGTGAATTACTGAACTGATAGAATTTCTTTATTAATAGTATTCTTGATTACTGCCCTTATATGAAACTTAAAATATTTTGAATAGAAATTTAATAGAGGGAGGGATGTTATAGTAATTATATATTATACACAAACTTTAAGGATTGAAAAGTTGCTCTGTGTACCTATAGTGTATGTATTTGTAGTGTTTAGAGACAGAATCAGAAATATGATCTTTTAAGGTATAGGGTGGTGGGTTGTGGGGTTTGTTTTCATTTTCCTGCACCATTGTAGAATATCGACAGAAAAACGTGCCTTGTGGCTGATACTTCTGCGTGTAATCATATATATTTTTGAGATAATGTGGAGGAAGATATCCAGATAATCTGGAATAAGGGGGGGGCTTTTCAAGAACACTTGCATAAATTTGCTTCTGCTGGAAAAAAAAAAAAAACTTTGAGAAATTTCTTTAAATCATGATCTTAAGAGCTGATGTTTTAACCTTACATTTGAATGACTGTTACTTCTTCCATCTTGTTTCAATATGCCTAAATGCAAACACATGTGGAAAATGTTCTTTTGGCTTTTATCAAACTGACATTTAAGTGCATTTTTTCAACCTCACTAACATTTGTGGTAAAATATTTCAAAGCTATGAATCTTGCAATTTGCCTATGCATTTTTTTTCTTTTTTCATATAATAACATTTGGTACTCATAATCCTAACCTGGTTGGAATTACTGGCTTTTTTCATTTGGTGTTTGTTTGGATGAGGTGATTAGGAAAATACTTCATGTGAAATTCTAGTTTGCAGCAGTAAATGCTTCCATGAAGAGTCACCGTTCTGTGAACTTCAGTAAATAAAGGAGAAAAATATGATGATCTGCTCTATTCAATTGTGGCAGTCCTATTCCTAACAAATTTAGCTTTCTGTTGTGTTATATGTCTATGGTGCTAACCTGTCTGCAATACTTCCTTCTTAGCATGCTTCGTTCTTTCCCTTTGCTCCCCTACCCCTTCCCAAGCTCTTTAATTCTGTGCCAAGCTAATAAGAAGAACTAGCTCTGCATAAAGTCAGTCATTGCCAAGCAGCTGTTATGAAGTTTTCTCATGTACCTCTGTGATTGTGCCTCATTTCAAAAGGGGATTTTGCTATTTCAGATTCAATTTTAAGTAAGAGCAACCAATTATATCTGTATCTCAAGGAGTAGGGATGAAAGTGTTCATATATGTAACTATCCTTTCTAGGGTTTGAACTTTGAACACAGAGTTGTACAATTTAAGTAGAGAAATTAGGTACACTATTTAGAGTTAAAAAATAGGAATTGTGCTTTTTCTTCTACTCACAGAATTAGTTCTAAAATATTCTACCTTCTACTTCTGTTTAATACTCTCTGATTTAATTATTGTGTTTGAATTTCAAGACTAGACCTTTTTCTTAAATGCAAATTAGATTTTTCTTAGGATGAGATTATGAGGGCTTCAGCTTGCCTGTGAACACTGACCAGGGAAGGTTGTCTTTCAACAACATGTGCCCCATCTGCCTGGCGGTGTGGCTGCCTGCATTGTTCTGGCACTGGCCCAGGCTGTGATGAAACTGAGAATGTGACAGATGACAGGCTTGTCCAGATGTACGCAGAGCTACTTCTGCCATGCCCTGCAAAACAATCAGGATGCAGGTTTGGCATTATTTCCTTGTTTGTGGTGGTTTATTCCTTGAGGGTTTTCTTAAAAATTAAAATAATATTTGGTGTTGTTCTTGTAGTTTGACTGAGCATTTAGTATTATTAAAACAGGTTGTAAAATACGATTCTCACTCTCTTATTACATACTTTCTTCTTTAATTTATGGAGTGATTTCATAGGCAATTGGACATAGGTTACTTAATTTGAAGATTTAAGTAGATCTAAAAAAATGCAATTAAAAGGATCAAACATCTAACTGTCAGCATATTAGTCTGGCTCTCCTCACAGCTGAACATTTAAAGCTATTGCCATGTCTTAATATGACTGGTTCTTGCCAGTAAAAATAAATATCTGGCAAAGGTGTCAGAATCAGCATTAATTATGATTTTTAATTAAAATCTAATTAAAATTCATCCAATACCTTAAAACATACAAAATCCTTGTCTACCTCCCTCTCTTAGAGGTATCAACAATGGCTGCATCCCCAGCCCCAACATAACCTTTGAAGAAAAGGAGTTATAGACTTATGTGCAGCTTGCAACCTTTTATTGATTATTTAAGAGGTTTCCATCTTAGTGGTTTTGAAGATTTTTATAACACCAAACAAAATATACAATCCACTGAAAATACTTTATTATTGTTATATGAAATAACCAGATTTTTGTCTTACATTCAGGCTGTCATTATCTGGTTACCTGGCATTCAAAAGGGCAAAAATTACTTTCCTCTCTAGCTGCTTTTGGCAGGTGATTTTTTTATGTGTAGCTCCTGCTGATGTGTGCTATTGAGTACATCTTAGGTAATAAGCAGATATATCAAAAGATATCCAGGGCAACATACCCTGCTGAAAAACAAGAGATTGCTTTTCTCTATTTCTTGCAGATAAGTAGCTTCTGACATATGCATCAGGATTGTTTTTTTTTTTTTTCTGGTGCATTCTCAATGTAAGACTGGTATTCTGTGGCTATTTTACTCTTCAAAAAGGGTTTTTTGTAGTTTAATATAAATTTTGTCATAAAACTTAACAGGATTACTTGAATTGCTTTAATTTTCCACAGCATAGCTCCACTGCCTTATGTTGCCTGCTTTTGGTTGTAGGGACTGTTTTATGTGCTTATTTTTCTTGTCAGTTTGATTTTGGAACCATGGTGAGCCATACATGAGTGTTTCTGTTGCTGTGTAACAAGAAGACAGTCCCAGCTCCAAACGCCTCAGAATTTGTGTATAAAGCAAGTTACTAGAAACGGGTATTGATCCACGAGAGGATTGCCAGTTATTAGGCTGGAGAGTAGCCTCGGGAAATCACACAGCCTTGCTGATGACTTTTTTATGACATTATGGTGAAAGATAGTTTGAAGGAAGATTTAAAGTAGTTTTGCTAATAGTCATAGAAAATTCTAGTAACTGGACATTGGATGATATCATGGGTTATTGAGAGAAAAGCTATTTTTGTTGACAGCTTTGTGCCTGGAGGCTGTTGTAAATGTGAATGTACCGAATGAAGGATAGTATGTTCAGTCCCTAACACTGCAGGGCCTTGGAAATGTAGAGAAGTGGCTTCTGCTTGCGTTGACTGAGAAGGGGCTGTGAGAGAGCTGGGGTGAGAGGCAAGAGCTGTTCAGAGGGGGAGCTGACACAGATGATCTTTGCAGGTGTCTGAAGGGATTAGATATTACAGTGAGTACATTTTTCTCTACAGTACAGTAAATCATGCTTTTTTAAGAGGTGCTCTGAGAAGGAGTAGTATAAGGTTTACACATAGTTTAGTAAGAGCACACAGAGAAAGTGACTAGTGATGCTCGGGTTATGAATGGTCTGAGAGTCGAACAGGGTGGTGAAATTGTCAGCAGTGATATTTACTGGGGGAAATTCTAACAGCTGTCTCCAGTTTGAGGTACTGGTATGGCATATGTAAGAAGAGTCTGTGCCTTCTAAAAATCAGCCTCCACCTCCTGTAAAGTAAGGAGGTGTATTTTGTTAAAAAAAAAGGGCAGATTATATTCTCATTCTTGTTTGTGTTCTTTTGTGTAATAGCTTCTTCTACTACCACCTTATAATTTTTTTTAATAGCCATTAATTCTGTCAAAAGTGAGCCTAGTGAACAGCCTCACCTTTCAGTATCAAGTTCAGTTAGGAGTACATTCTCTTTTGAAGAAGGGAAAAAAAAGCAACTGACAGAAGTGTTACTGCCTTTACTGTAACTGAGCAAAACATTGACATATCCTCTTTGGCCAGTGCTAGAGGTGATCAGCAGTACCACAGCTGAAAATGTACGCTGCTGCAAATGCAAACTTATTTTTGTTAAAATATACTTTAATGTGGTGGACAAATTCATGGTACTAAAAATAGAGGCCCCTTTATATGGTGCCGATTGTGGGATTTATTATTCTGTTATTTAAGGTAATGGTATGTTGCGAGGTCAGGAGAAGGGTCATGGTTCTGAGATACAGAACAGCCTTAGAAACACTCAGAAAAACCAGCAACATGAAGCAAAAATAATATTCTGTTGTGCTCATAAGGTTCTAATTTTCTTGAATTATCCTAAGTGTGATAACCGCTTAGTTCTGCGGGACACACAGCAGCTCTGTTCAGCATTCCCAAGCCGTGGAGCAGTTTCTGCAGTTGAGCTTCACTCCTTCCAGGGGAGGGTTTTCTAAAGCAAGCTCCGTGTTTCTGAGGCATGCTGGAATGAGTCTTCTCTTTGCAGGTCAGGCAGGCAGCACACAGTGACACAGTGTGTGTTCCCACGCTGCCTGTGCCATCTGCTGACATTCAGAAAAATGTCCATCTGACTGTTCATCTTGAGATAAAAAACTATGAGCATTCTGAATTTTTAGGTCATTCTTGATGCAATTCAGGCTCTTGTGGATTAAACCAACAGAATTTATATTGTCCTTGTGACGTGTCATGGAAAATGACCAGCAAAATTTACTTTAGTTGCAGCTGTATGAACTCATTATATTTTATATAATAGATATTTAGCGATGTTAAATTTGCCATCTTAATTTGAAGAAAAGGAGTTACATGTTTTTATATTCAATCTGAAGTAGTGTAACCACCATTTGTCTTACTGTATTAAGTAATTGTCAAGTAATTTGTTCAGATTATTTATTAGATTGCATAGCTGTCACCTTGAAATTTTTATAATACAGATGGTATTTTATGGCAATTTCCAATTTTTTCCTCCAAATTCAGATAGTGCGTATTTTAGTCTTCATTTGAACTACAAGATTATTATTTAAAGACATACTTACCTAGACATAGAGCTGCTTCTATAGGTGCTTAACTGAAATATACTGTGTTTACAAGGTTTAACATGCCATTAAGAAATGTGGACATGGAAACTTCTTGAATTTCCTTTAGGTAAGAGAACTAAAATATCAACTTGCATTCTTACAGATATACAGGAATACAAAAATAACAATGTGACTTGCACAGTACATACTCAAATTGAGTAAAAGGCAAAATGTCAATTAAATTAAAGAAAAAATATTGCCAAAATACTTAATTGGTTCATAATGGTTCGTCTTTGCTTGAAAAGCAATTGTTAAGAGACCTGTTGGGTTTTGTTATTTTTTTCCCACTTTCAGCTACTTGCTATCATTTAAGGTTTCAATTGCTTGACTTAGAACTGGTGGATAATTAGTAGTGTGGATAACTGTGAAAAGCATATGTAGTAATTTAGTTCTTGATTCTTTCTAATTGTCTGCCCATTGGTAGTTCGCTAGGGGTAAGTTCATTATTCAAACACTTTAAATGGAAAGTACTGTAAAAAGAAAAATGCTCTTATTGATAAGATGGTATTGAAAATAAAAAACCTTTTAAACAAACAAGTCACTATTTGACAAATCTGTCCCCAAAGCTGTTGTTTATGTAATGTAAGAAGATTGGAGTTGTGAGGAGAGAAAGGGTAGGGTTGGTAGGTAGCATTCCACTTGCACTGTGATTGAAATAAAGACGTGCCACTCCTTAAAACGATGCTAAAGGTAAATACAATCAAATATATTGGAATACATCTACCTGGGCAAGCTTTGTTTGTTGAAGTTAAAGTTAATAGGCATTAAAGGCAAATACATACTATTAAAATTAGGGTAATGGAGGTAATTTTGAACCTCATCTCCGCAAACAAAGTTTACAGTAAACATTTTGACTGGCCTGCAGGAGTACTTCTGAGTCTGACATCTTCTGAGGTTCCTAATTGTGCTGTTTAATCCACTCATTTTCAAGTGTGCTTGGAATTTAAAGGCATGATGCAGTGTTTGTGCATAGCCTCCCTGTAGACTCCATTACTTCCTCATTCCAGTTCCCTTTTCTAGAGCCTGTGGCCAGAGAGGAGGCTGTTCTTGAGTGGTTGTATCCTCTGATCAGAGCTGTAACACATATCCTACTCAATGAACAGTGCCTTACAGTCGCTGGGTCTTAACCAGAAAGTGTGATCTGAAATATGAGGGTAGATACTTCTCTTAAAAGTTCAAACATTTGTTTTAGTATTCAAACCTAATATACTATTGAATGTTGACAGAGAATTCTATATTTTCATAGTAATATGGCTTGAAGGGTTTGAAAGTTCACCTGGAGACACCTTTTCTGTTATCAAATTTTCTCACATACTGCTGGATTTGTTCATCAAAGTTCTTCACCTGTCAAAATGTACTATTTCATATGAAATCTTAAAATATAGCAGTATTGTTTGGGTTAAGTTTATTTTGAATTAGACACCAGATCTGCTCAATCTTCTGTCTTAAGCTAGAAACAGAATATAAAATTTAATGAGGTGGAATAAGTATCTGAAAATCTTAATTTATGTAATTTTTCTTCAAGCATATACTTTACCAATCTAACAGTTCAGTTCTAACAGCTTGCAGTTGAGCTTATGCTCCAGATAATTTTTCCCCCTGGTTGTATGCTCCACTCACAACTTTTAGGTGAAGAGTTCAATTTGATGTCACACTTTGTATTGTGATTTGGACAGACGCTAAAGGAATGTTTCCTGCTTGCATTATGTGTAACAGTTGATGTGTGTGAATTTCTTGTTTTCAAGCAATGTGATGTCATGTACTTCTAATCTTCATGACTTGTTTTGGAAAAAAAATTGCAAAGTTTAACTTTTTTCTCTACTTTTTCTTAACAGATTTGAAGAACTTGTGAAAAAGTTCAAAGTAGAATATCATGCTGGTGGTTCCACTCAAAATTCCATTAAAGTGGCCCAGGTTTGTTCTTGCTTAGCAAAGAATTATTGATAATTTCAAGTGCTGTATTTGAATCTGCTCTGTGTTGTCTGTTTCATCATGAACGCTGCAGGGTGGCTACTTGTGAATCTGTTGTTCAGCCTATGCTGGTAGTGGTGTGTGTGACTTGTTTTGTAGTTGTGCTCTCTGGTCTTCTCACAAGTGTTTTGCAAAGGTTATAGCTACACCTCCAGTGTACCAAAAGTGAAAAGCTTTTGTCAAAGATGTGTACTGCAAGGAGAAGAGGTGAGGACAAGGTCTCTGGGTGCAGTCAGGAATCTTACACTGAGAAAAGTCACAGTGACAGTTGTTAAACAGTGAAGTTGAGTCTCTGTGCTTGAAGATTTTCATAATGTACCAGGATGAGTCCTTTGGTCAGGCAAATCTAAATTTGAGGCTGTCTCTGCTTTGACTGATGTGTTGGACTGGAGAACTGCAGAGGTCCTGTCTAGCCTGCATTATTCTGTGATTTTTATCACATTTATCCTGTAAGAACCTCAAAGTTTGTCCATAAAAGACTGAAACATAAAACTTTCTTTTATACAGTGGGAATGTTTCTGGCTATGAGTATGATGAACAACAGTAATGATGAATTTAGTTTCAGGTATATTACGTTTTCTATAACTAAAGTATGCTTTTTGTCACAACACTTTCAAGCATATACCTGTCTGCATGTTTTTATATTATGAGGGATGTAAAAATTCTATTGAAAAATACACAAATGGCACTTTGGATCTTCTTGCTAATGATCCTGGCATATTAACTTTGAGGCTCCCTGTATAGTTAAAACTGACTGCCAGATAGCATTAAATGCACATTTGGAAGAAATAAAATTATATTACAATAAAGGTTGCTCCCTCCTTTGCCCCCCCCCATAAAAGGGAAAAAATTATGTTCATAATTATTGCTCCTTTTACAAAACATTGTTTTTTCCTTACTAAAGTTTTAATTTTCAGAAACCCCAAATGTCTTGAATTAAAAAAAAATTGTCTTGATTTAAAAAGACAATTTAAAAAAAATTTTAAAAAATGTCTTGATTTAAAAAAAAATATTGCATATGTTTTAATGTATATAGTATTCTGAAATGGCTGTGTTTTTAAAAGATAGCTTTCTAAGCTTTTTTTTTAACCATGGGATCAAGACAAGTTTTTGCTTCTGATACTTTTGCAAAATATCTTGATCAATGAAGCTCAAGTTACTGGAATAATTTTCTATCAGATGTCACTATTGCTTGACCTATGGCGATGGTGTAAAGGTGGTGCCTTTTCATGACAGCTGATTAGAGGTGAACCTTTTGGAGGGAGTTCTGGAACTCTTTATTAGTTGAGAGATGTGAAATTCTGCTTCTGTTGCTGCATTTAGTCTGGGGAGGTTTAGAAGCGAATGTATGTGACAGACTCTGAGTTTCTAAACTTTTGAAGTGTTCAAGGAGCCCAGGATTTCAATTCCATCTCTCCTTGAAGTGACTTCTGTGGCATTAGCTAATTTATTAGTAAACTGTGTTTCATTCTTTAGCTGTCATTAATCTATCAGTCCAGGAATTGTTCAATAATTATACTGTGAAGTACACAGAACCCATATAGAGTCAAGAAAATAGATGACATTTAAATCAGTGAAATGTAGGTATTTCTGTGTTAATGTGCCTTTCTTACACTGATTAGGTTTTGTCAGTGAACTTTTCCTTTATCTTGGCTCAGAGCTGGGAGCCTCATTCAGCTCCAGTTGCCATCTGGAATTGTATTTGTCTCCAGAAGGTTTGTCATCTCCTAGTTTCTCTTTTAAATATGATTGAAACTTAAACAGTTGTGCATGAATAACATCACATCACTAAAAGACTTTTAAAAAGAGAGCTGGAAGAGTGAGAGAGAGGGGAAGAAAGTAAATTCTGAAAATCTTGAAAGATTTTTTTCTGTAAGCCTTAGCAGAAGGAAAAAAAAAAAAAAAAAACAAGGATAGGAAAAAAGTTGAAATGTAAACCAAAAATTAAATTAGAAATTCTGGAAGAGTTTTTGAAGCAATATTCATTGGCTTATTGGAGAGAAAGAGTGTGTTGTTAACCTTAGAGAGAGCCAACTTAAATATATATTTGTTGAAAGTAATGTGAGACAGAAACACTATTTTAAGAAGCTTATCTGGTGACTGAGAAGTAAAGGATCAATAAATAAGTTCAGAATGCCACACTTAGAGTGAATGTGGATTCTCTGTGAGAAGATGCAGGGAAGAAATGCTAAGAATACAGCTCTTACTAATTTCTTAACATTATGTGAAAAGCTTGAAAAAGTGTGCTATAAAATGAGAGATAACACCTAAAAGGGTTTGCTCCAACTGTTTAATAGTCAGAAATAATAACATATTAAAGAAAGGCATTCTTGGAAACCCGACTACAATGAAATGCAACTGAGTAGAATAGTTGAAAATGAACAAATGGGCCCTGAAGTCTGACAAATTGCTTTTTTTAAAGTTGAGTTGTGAGTGGAAAGAGTATATTACTAAGGAGTGTAATAGGAAAAGTGAAAAAAAATTAAATTCAAAAAAAAGGAAGAACTTAGGAAGCAGCTCAAAGTGCTGGAATTGTTTGTTTCAGACAGATAGACCCTCTTTAAAGGTCAGAAAAGCAACACTATGTTGAAACAAAAATACCCAAAGGCAATGGGTGGAGAAACTTTAGAGTATATAACGTGTTTAAAAAGGGAAAATGAACCTGTCAGATGCTTGCTTACATCTGGTGATCATCTATCTGCTCATGATGTATGAGCACATCATCATCTGTTACATGTGCTCATATATTTTGGATATTTCCTTTGTACCTGCAAAGGTAGTATCTTCTACTCGAGAAATGCTCTCTCTCTGATTCTGAGCAGAGAAAGCCAATTTCTTTAAGAAAAAAAGTCTTAGAAATACTGTATTTGTCATGTGTGAAAAATTTGAGATGGTAATCACAGAAAGAGCCAATAGGAAGAAGTTTTAAATTACGAAGAAAACTGGGAAGAAAATGAAGCTTAAATCATGGGGTTTGGAACTAAAATTTAAAGCAGCATAAACTATAAAGGAAGTGAAGATTTTAGAAGTTTACAAAGAATTAACCAGAATTGCAGTTAAGCTGTGAAGAGCAGAGTTAGATTTTTTTTTTTTCTAGCATGTTAACGGAAAGGAAAGACATGAAGTGCAGCCTTGAAGGAGGAATTTGGCTGGTAAGGTATGAAAGGGAATCTCTGTATTTTTTCAGTGTTGTCTTGCAGCAGAGCAGGAGAGTGTGTGGCACTCTGCAGGACTGAGCAATAGTTGGAGGGCACCATGAAAATCAGAAAGCCGAAGGTTGGCCCTGTTGACTGCCCAAAGCAGACATTATGTGGACAGGGTATCTCAGCAGGGTCAGAAAAAGAGGAAAGTCTGGATATATGAGGGACAATTGAAAAGTTTCTTTTTTGTAGAAATGCTTCTAATGTACAATGTGGAAGACGTATTTCCACAAAATGAAATGTGGAAGCAGGGTTATATCATACATTAGAGGGAAAGCTCTGTAAAAGGAAAGGAAAGAGCAAAGGAAAAATTCTTCTATTGCTAAACATTGAGAGGATGGAAGATAAGTGACAAAGGGGCAGAAACTCAGAAATACCACACTCTTCAAAAGTGTGTTATATAAGCATTTTTAGAAGTATAATAATATTTCTTAAAAATATCTAAAAATGGTGAAAGGGAGTACCAAGAACAATGTAAAAGTATTCAAGAGCAGTGCTAAAGCTGTTTATGGTTAGGTTTTCTGGAATATTAAAGTTGTTTGAACTGATCCTGGAAAGAATTAGGGAATCATTATTATCATGGCTTGACTCATGACATGAAAGGGGGCAGGGGTGGAAGTGACTGATATATTCTCGAAATGACAGTCGCAGGCATAAAAATGGAAAAGATAAAATAAATGAGACAACAGTTTAGTCATTCCTTAATGAGATTAAATTAACAGCAAATTATGCTTTGGAAATACTAATTCATATTAGGAGAGTAATGGAGACAAAGAAGTGAAAAAAGTGGAGACAATGTGAGAGAAATGACAAAACTGAGAGAAAAGTTAATAAGTAATATGGAAAGAGAAAAACAGTGTAAAAATCCCAATGTTGCTCTGATTCTGTATTCCCTCACTGTCCCGTTCTTGTTTCTCCTTACCAATCTGCTTTCCTTGTCATTTCTAATCCTTCTTGCATGTCAATTTGTTCACCTGCAAAATAAAGATGGCTCACTACGACAGATTGAGTACTTGTAAGGCCTTAAAGACAACTCTTATTGAAGCATCTTTTTGTTTGAGACTTTAGTACTCAGCAGCAAAATAGGGACAGAATGTAAAGAACAAGAAGAGGGTAAAAGGAATAACAAAGGGCTTTCCTGACTGCAATACAGAAAACAGATGGAATCCTGATAATCAGTAAAAATGCAGGTAATGTGCTTCTAAAGGTGCTATATTGCAATTAGACACAGTTGTTGGGTTGTTTTTTTTTTTCCTTAACCCACCAATAAGACATGTTGATAACTTTGCTGGATCAAGTTTCAGTTGATCAGTCATCAGTCACTAAACATTGCTTGATAATACTTCAGAAAATGAGGACTAGAGAGGATGACTGAATTGCAGTCCTTTAGTTTCTGGAATAGAAACCGAAGTTTAACTTTCCTGTTTGCTTGGCACTAGAATTATCCTTTTATACAAACTTTTAGTTTTGCTGTATGTTTGAAGTTGTGAAGCATGCTTAAGAACAAGAAGTGTAGGGGTATCAAATTGAAACTGCAGTGTGCTTCTCTGACCTTTACTTGTCTCATTAAATTTTGGCTTTATATCTAATATGATATGTGACATCTTGCTTTAATCTGAGCTCTTGCAATCTCTCCAGATGATTGGATCCATTATATTAAATCTATAAAATATGCATACATGTAACTGCATGCAGTTCATAAATAATGTATTGTTTTAGGGTTCTGCCAACAAACTAAATTCAGATTCATAGAGACAGTGTTTTACTACTACTCAGCTTCCTTCCGTAATTTTAGTTAAGCCTGTGCCCATCTAACAACAGACATTGATCTGGAAAGTAAAAAAAAAAAAAAAAAAAAAAATTCTGAGTCTTTTAATAGGGCTCATGACTTTAAAGTATGTAAAGCAAACAGCTTACACATGCAGAGAGGGCAAGTATTGCTGACCAGGCTGTATTTGCATGATTTTTATCAGCATTTCTTTTGCTTTTGGAGTGCTGAGGTTAGAACTGCAAGAAATAGTCTTTGAAGTTTTATCTTTCTAACACAAGTGCTGGATTTCAAGTTCAACTTGATAGAATTTTATAGCTTGGATTTTAAACTACACGACCTTGGCAACAAACAGCACATTTTCATTCTTGTTTTTCTGGAAATACTTACAAGGAATGGCACAATATTCATCCTCAGAATGGGTGCTCCTGGTTTTTGTCCTATTTCTTAATAGCTTATTTTTATTCTAGCAATTCTAGTATTGCTGTGAATCTAACTTAGCAGCTAGAGAATCCCATATTCTATTGTTTATTAATCCTTGGTAGAATTCTGAAATTCTCATTACACAAGTTTTATTACTGTTGATGCAATGTGAGCTTAGAAGAATGTAGCTTGACGCATTTCAACTTGAATTGGTAGGACTGGCAGGTAAAGGGAAAATGTAAAATTGAATTTTTGGGAAGCTTTCATAAAGAGAACTCTTGGGAATTCACAATAATGTTTGTATAATCACACCTGAGAAAATCATCATAACTCCCTCTTTCTTTCCGCATTACTTCTTGCCATCTAATTGTAACATTTCAATTTTGGAGCTGTACAACATTTTTGGGAAAAGCATGCATCCTGTCATTAGATACTTTAAAGAAGTTTGGCTTTAAGCTAGAGTATGTCTTTATTAAGAGTAAATAAAGTGTTGATTGGAATGACTTTTAAATGAGGGATAACATTAAAAGAGAATAATATGCTAAATTATGTTGAACTTTTGAATGCACATCAGGGAAGTATGGCACTTTTCTGAATATCAGCCTCTATTTCAAGCGGTTGTAAATTAATCCAAATTTTCATTCTTCCATTATGATTAACTTGTTCTGTTAATCTAAAAGGATTGTGCGTTTTAGCATTCTAATGAACTCATAAGTATGAGAATTTAGCTTTGAAAAATGAACAGATTCATGCTTGTTTGTAAAAAGTGGTATGCTCTAAAGAGAGCATACTCTTAGAAGTATTTTAAATTTTTACTGCTTGTTATGTGTGTAATTAGCCAAACCTTGGATTTATATTAAGCACGTCTGTCTACTGGGTCACTTCATGCTTAATCCAAAAATAATATGTAAAATTAAAAAATTATCTATGAAGAATACTTGCAGGCACAGAGCTGCATTCTGTAAACAATATGAGCTGTAATCTTGTGAGCATCTAAGTAGCTTCATTGCAGCTGATTCCATGGTTTTAAAGTGAAGTTGATACCTATTTGCCAAGAAGTACCCTTGGCTAAGCAGTACTTACTGAATGTAATCTACGAGATCCATAACACAGGGATCCATCAGTCCTTTAGTGGTTTCCTCCTCACTCTGCTGTCATTCTGTATAAATGAACATATAACTAATGAATTTAATCTTTTCCTGACTTGTGAGAATTTCTGGATTACTTCTCTGCAGTAGATTAGACTGAGGCATAGCAGGAGGTAAGATTTGGCTCAGGAACAGACTTCAAAATGTATGGAACATGCATAACTGGAATGGAGATAATGGAAAGGCTATCAGAGGGGTCACCCTAAGCACACTCTCAATTCTTTCATCTTGACACAACTTTGCAGGAGCTATCATTTTTTTATGAAATCAATCATGCCATCGACTAGAAATGTTCTGCTTAATCGTGTGCTTAAAATCACTTATGCAATGAATAGCTTTCTCCAAAAACTGTTTCTGGACCATCACTCCAAGAAAGTGCAAGTGAGTCCCCTAAACAATTTTTTCCTCCTACTTAGTGAAACAAAGAACATTTAGCTCTGTTTCTTTCTAACCAAAAGGAAATAGGTCATTTTTTTTGCTCAGAGAGGTAGGTTTTTTGCTTTCTGAACCATTTGGACCAGAATGTTAAATTCCTCAGAGTTAGTTTTGGCCATACGCTTGATATTCCTTAAACAGCTTCATTCCTTAAGCAGCTCTGCTCATATGGGCTTAGTGGCCCCATCAAACATGTGTTTCCAATATTTTCAGTGGTTTAATCCAGCTTTTAAGAAAATGTACAAAAAGGGTTGCTAAACAATTTTCTGTTTGGTACAGTTTAATAAACTTAGGGGTAATAGCCTTACCCTCTCTTCAAAAAAATCCTGAGATGTGTGCTTCTTTCTATGCCAGGTCTCACATGTTTCTGCCTTGCTGGGGTAGCATTCTCAGTGTGGTCTTCTGTCAGCACCATGTGCTGTCCTGCAAGTGCACATACCTGCTTCTCAAACCTGTTCCATGTAAAAGAAGATAAACCAGACAAAGAGCTGGGACTTACAAGCTAATTCTTTCTTATTTATACCTTACTAAAATTTATATTCTACTAGTCAGTTAAGTGGATCTCTTAAACAGATGTCCTCAATGTTCTGTGTGATCAGTCCTAATCAACGAGATGTGTGTGTGCTGAAGGAGTAGCAAACCATGCCTCAGAGCTAACAAAACCAGTCATTTAAGTTTGTCTCTCTGGAAATACAGCAGTGGCTATTCCCACTATGGCAGAAATGGTGTCCTGTTGATAGTGTCACAGCAGACAGTACCACATGCCAATGACTTCAGTTTCCTGAGCTACTTATTCTCTCAAGCACATGCTGTCATTCATGTGTGTTTCCAAATCAGTCTGTGTCGAACATCACAGCGATGTGTCCCTGCTTGTTACAGAGCAGAGAGCCTTTCCTCATCAGAATTAAAACATGCAGCTTGGGAAACTGGTGTAATGCCTAAACTGATCAGTACAGATGTCAGAGAAATTTTGTAACATTTGAGAGTTGCCTAGATTTTTTTGGAACATCTTAGAGAAAATTGCCAGACCTTTTACTCAGCTGTAGCTAGGATGATTTTCAAAGCCTTATTCAGAGGTATGTGGACAGTTAAAAAAAAAAGCAACAAAACCTTTTTATCCTAATGACAATTTGCAAAAATGTAAGCAAATTTCCTCCCAGATTACAAAGCTGGGGACTTGTCAAGCTTTCTTTGTGCTCATGAAGGAAGCCCATCCATTGTTTATGTGGTTATGGATCAGATGATGCAAGATGCAGTAGTGCACTGGAAAACCTGACTTTTTGAGGCTGCTGATAGTGAGGCTTTTTTCTGTACGCTGGAAAGTAGCTGTGTACAGCTCTGTGTATATTTGTAGACTTGGGAATATAATTTCAGCCAATATCAGGGTGGTTGGAAAAAGAAAATGAAGGTTCAAAGCGCCTGTGGCAGTTTTTCAGATTATGCAATGCCAGGTCCCTGAATCTGTCCTTCTGAAAATGAGAGAGTTCCAGTTACACCATTGTCAGTTTGACAACAGACTTTGTTATGAGACAGATGGTAACTGTTAAACATTGCAAGACAAATGTCTTCTTTTGTGCATCGCTTTGGTATGGAATTGAGTGGTTCACTGCTGGTCCCATGGACTTGTCTGTCTGATGTACAAGAACCATATTCACATGTTTTTTCAGGTCTTGCTCCTGGCCAGCAACATCAGTAGCATTGTAGGAAGATGATCTTCAGAGTGATTTTGGATCTGGCATATTTTAGAAAAACAGAAAAGGAGTTGTACCATCACATTCCTGCTAAATCCATTCAGACAGAACCTTGAAACTCTCTCTTCTTCAGTGTGTTTGAGTGAGCTTCAGCGTACATATGCAGCCTCTGTTCATCCATCCAAAATTGTAATTTATTTAAATGGTTAGAAACTGTTTCTGTATTCTGGAGTAATCAGATATCAGTCACCCACATGGATTCAAAAAGCACTATATAAATGGTAGCAGTTGGTTCTTTCTGGGTATGCAATTCAGCTGCCTCTGCTGCTTGACTCAGCTTACATGCCTCTTTAGCTATGATAACATCATGTTTTGAAGCTGTAAAAACTTTTTCAGATTTTTCAAAAGCAACGAAGGAATTTAGACTCTGTCTCTAAGCTATAGTCCACCTGAATGCTGAATGAGAGAACTCAAACTTCATTGGTTTTTGATTCTATTTTTCCCTGAGGCAACGCTACCTTTAACTTTTAAGATGTGCTATATATGAGTGATATTAATTAGCACATTCCCTAATTTATACTTATCCTGAAAATTAAGCTGTTTCTAGGCAATGCAGTAATTAGTGCAGGCTGGAATTTCTCCTTTTAAGCAAGAATCTGAAAGTATCAGTAACCCACAGTAAGGGTACCTGTTTCCAAAGATGCCATGATGTGAACCCCCCAATGTTTTGTGTGCAGAATGACAGTGGGACTTTGTCAGAACATTTTGCCCCATAAAACTTTCCATGCAGCAGAGGAAAGTTTGTCAAGATGGCTTGACTGACATTTATTTGACTTGCTCCCACTGGTTGACACTGGAAGGAGAATGAGTGCTTGATTTGGCAATCTCAGAAGAGAGGGTAAATCCCTGTGCTTCACTGATATTAATTTGGTGTGCCACTCAAGCCTTGGGAGCTCGGGAGCTGTTTTATCCTTAGCAGCTCAATAAGTTGCATAACTACATCTTTAGCAATTAATTAATGTTAAGTGATGTGATACAGTGGGGAGTTAATTGCCCTGGAAATCTGAAATGCCAAGTTAGAGAGGTTTCTTGCACATCTCTGGAATGCTTCCTGTTGGAAGTATACTTCTTTCCCCCCCTCCTTAATACAAATATTGACAATCTTGCTGTTAGCTAAGAACTCCATGCACCTTTTATAATATACTATTCCTGGAAATTCTTCCCTCAGAAAGCTTAAATATATTGGTGTAAGTTCCTTACATATTTTTTAGATGTATCCACAGGTTTGTTGCCTGAAACCATTGTTTTCTCTCCTTCAATGATTAGTGCTCAGTCCAAGAGGATGTATATCTGATTTTCTACTTTTGATTACTGCTAACTTACATTGTAGGCCTGTAATAAATTAGTATACCTTTCTCTTTCTTATGCATATGATGGAGTGGTTTTTTAGAATAGAAATTTAATACAGGAATTTACTTAAACTTTTTAACAGTGCACAGAGGTAAGGACTGATTTGTCAGGAGGTACAGTAATGCTTTTTTTAGGATCCTGAGCATGATTTAAAAGGGACAAATTGTCAATCACATCAGCAGACTGTGATTCAGTGGCTTTTGCAGTGACTAGCATTATGTGCTGCTTTCTTCAAAGAAATTAATTCCCAATAGAGAGGTCTAATCCTAGGACTACTCCATTAGCAGTTCACTTACACCCTGATCCATAAGAGTAGGCCTGTAGGTTATCTTGTTATTGGTACATATGTCTAATAATAAAATAAAAAAAGCCCAAAAAACAAACAACAAACCCCCCCCCCCCGCAAAAAAAAGCCTTTTCTAAAATTTGATCTCATTGATATGCATTGAGTTTCACAGTTTTATTTTTCTTGCTGCAAAATAATATTTGGATGGATTAGGCCTGTTATAATCTCAACTGTAGCAGAAAATGTACCAGAGTATTTACCTCATATTACTGGAGTTCCATTCAAAATGGTCACAAGACCTGAAGGGTAAAAATATGGCTGTTGTATAATGTGAATTTTTTAAAGCACAAAAAAATATGCAGCAGCTCCACTTAGTTTTTTGCTGTATTGTACCCATAAAGTACTGAAAGCTGGCAGTTACTCACTTCAAGTGCTGTGCTTATGTTCTGCTTTTAACTGAGGGTTTTTTTTCACTTTAGAGTGAGGAAGAGTCCTTTATGTGTAATAGCTACATTCTTCATCCTTTGCCTTGCTATGCAAGATCCTGTTCCTAAGGATCTATCTTTCACTCTTCCTCCATCCTCACAGGACTAACTGAACAATGTCTGAAGTATTTAACTTGTTTGCTTCTACATAGTTTTATTTTTTCTATTTTTCTTATGAGAAGAATACTCTGATTTACTATGGCATCTTTAGGAGTTAGATGCAGACTTTGTGGAGTTGAATGATATTTACTTATAGAAGACATACTTTATATTACATACACATATATTACATATACATCAGTATGAGCAGAGTGAAGTTTAGAGATCCTACTGAAGTGAAATGACTACACCCAATTATACTGAGTTTCTTCATGACATTACAGTCTGGCAAATAAACTAATTCAATAAAATTATTTACTCTTGTTCTGCCAATGGTAGCACTAATGTGTTGACACTTACTTGTAAACCCTAAGAATACATCTTTATTTTATTGTCTTTGTAGTGGTATAAGTGAGCTGGAAGATCAATTAAGTTGATTAGCTTGTCTTTTAAAAATACAGCCTGAAATCAGTGATCTCATATTCTTAGTTTGTAAATAAAGTAAATGGGTTTTGGTTTTTAAAACCAGTTTTTGAGAACTCACTGGAACTCTTAAGATGAGCTAAGATTTTCTGCCTTTCTCATGCATCTTTTGTGGAATAAATTCTGCATGACTATAGATTAATTCCATAGTTTACAGTAGATTATTATTAAATAAAAAAGGAAACTTTTTGACATTAATATTTAACATTGTTAGTATTCATTGTTCATTTTTTTAAAAAAGATTGTGTACAAACAGAGACTCCAGTGGGTGTGATGGATGAAAAGAGCTGACTTTTGTGTGGCTTCAGCAGTTCTTGTCTGTGATCACAAAATGGGTCAGCTTATTCTGTAACAGCTGCTGAATTGCTGCAACCTGCAGGCTGGAATACTGGGAGAACATAGGTGCTGGTTTATTTTCATTTACCAGGCTGTCACCTAGGGTAGCTCAGTAGATACGTCATGAGACAGTGAATTGTTCCTGCAGTGAGGGCAAGGGTTCCTGGCAAAGAGATTGGTAGGCTGCTGCTTAAACACCACTAAACTCTCCCATGGAAATCTGTTCCTTCTCGTAAGTCAGAGCTGGTCACCTGGCTGAGAACCCAGGAAATCAGCTCTTCTTCCCTAGGGGATGCACATTACAGGAACTCATCTGGATCTTTCACGGGGGTCCAGCTATGTCTGCATGGGCCCCTGCACTGTTGTGAGAGGGAATTTGATCTCAGATTATTGCATCCTTTATTTATGAATATTCCTAAAGATAGTTGTGAGGTAGTCCAAGATTTAGCATTAGTGTAATTGTACTAAGTGATCCCCAATTTAATTTTGGTAATGGTTAGCACGTGTGAAATGCAGATACCTTGATAACATGGTAACATGCATTGCCTTTTAAAATTGCTGTGAGAAGTTGCTAACTACTGCTGCTTAGAACAATCTGCCCTACTCCCATCTTATAAATGATGGTAACACATGATTAAGTCTTCAGGGATTGCCTATTTAAGTCACTGTAAAGTTTTTTCAACTATTACTTTCAAAACTTTATTAAATGAAAATTGTATCATTAATTGCATTTTTAAACAATTATATGCTTTACATTAAAAGTTTTGGTTTTCTTCCAAAGAAATTATTCTCAAATAATTAGTCTCAAATAAGCATTTGTCTGCCTATTTAGTTAGGTTTTTTATTACAAGCTGGTCCATGGCCCTCTAAACTGGGAACTTATCAAATTTTGCCATCACTATTGATGAAGATATATCTACTTTTAAAATTCTTTGCAGTAGTTCTGTAAGAAACTGCAAGCCTTGTTTTCTACTAAGCATGTTCTAGGATCCAGAGATCTAGAATGAGCTGAGACTGTTGGGTCACAAATATAAGAGCAAGTTGGCAGGAATCAAAGGAAAATTTTCTCTTTCTGCTACCCTATTTCTGGTATGGTTGGATAATGGCTTTGGGTATGACACATATAATTTTTTCAGAAGAACTAACATGATTTAAAAAACTGTAGCAGTGACAGTTTTTAAATTTACATACATAATGTAAATTTGAGCTTTATGCTGGGAATGCTGCTGTGAAGTAGACTAAGTGTGATTTTCTGTGACAATCTAACTGTGTTAGAATTGTAGACTAGATGACTCAAAGCTGCCCTGCTAAAAATAAAGCAGGTTTCTGTTTTAAAATCTGAGCTGTACACACAAATTCAGAATATATATGCAAATAGAAAAAAAAAAAAAGCAGGCTTCTGTCCATGAGATATTTTTTGTGATATTTTATTTAACTCTTATATATAGTTAAAGAAGTTTGAAGTTACTGAGAATTAAGATACTTATAAGAATAAGTAACTGTGACCTGGTCATCAGAAGGTACATTTCCAAGAGACCCCTGTGTCAATAGCCTAATATTTTTCTTGCAAATAAAAGAAGCTCAGTGGAACAATTAGTGAGGCAGCACAAGCTTGACATCCAGGTTTGCTTCTGTTAAGTATTGTGGCCAAGTTAAATTTTAGAATCAATTTAAAGATTAATAATTAAATTCCAAAGCAACTTCCCGCACAAAATGGAGAATGGCATGGCATACTTTATTACCCATGTTTAGGTATAGTAGTTGAGTGTGTTCCAAGTCAAGCAAGCAATAACATGTGTAGGATGATTGGTTTTTAATTGCAACATAATGGAGTGAATTGGCATTTTGGGTTCTCTGTTTTTCTTTTACTCTTGTAATTTTTTTAATCTTGTAATTTTTCCTGTCCATTCTTTGAGATATATGGATAAACTATTTTGTTAGTCATATCAAGATGAGTTTTAATTATTCTTTCTTCTTTTCTAGAATGTTTAGAAGGAGGGGAAGAATTTGACCATTATCTGACCTGGGTTCTTGTCAGATTTTTCTTATTTAATTAGCATTTTGAAAAGTGTCTATTTTTTAAAATGCTTTTAGACAGCTGAAAGCAGGCTTTTGCCTATTAAAATATAAATCTGTTCCATCAAAGACACAAAAAAGACATAAATTTTTTTTCTAACTCATACTCTGAACTACTCTCTGACCACTGACATTGAAGTTCTCTTTTATAATGTGACTGCTTAATAAGAAGTGACTTCTTCCACTTTCCATGATCTCTTTTCTATGCCTTTTTTTTTGTTGTGAGCATGCGAACACCAAATATTCCCAGTTCCAAAGCTATAATTTAAAATTATGTGGGTGAGGCAGCTAAAATATAAAAGTTTTAAAATAAATCCCACCCTGTTCTGTTCTTTTTAGGACTTTTTTGATGGTTTTGCTTTGTAGTCTAGGGGCTTGAAATGGCTTTTGACACTAGACAAATTCTGTGCAATTTCCTCTTCACCCTGAGATCTCTGCAAGTGTTTGCTTTGGATTTGTTCTCTAATACAAGCTCACTGTACCTCTTAGGAGTCTGTAATCTTCCCTTGTTCTGATTTGAAGAAGGGAGCATTCCTTTTTCCAAGGGAGCCACTCCAGGTTATTGTCAGGACAGTAGAAATACCTCCCCTCTTAAAACAGTGCGACCCAGACTGCAGTGGCAAGATGTCTTTACTAGAAAGTTTTCTTTTTAAAAAGTTTTTCTGCTTAGGGAGGAGCTGGTGGCTCTTTGTTAGTACAGAATTTGTCAGATGCTGCTTATTCTGTCAACAAGCAGCAGTCTCCACTGTCCTTATGGAAAGAGTACCTATAAACAGTTCCAAACTGTTCCTTTTTTTTGCTTTGGTTTTGGAGTATGCTTGGGAGTGTTGTTGCTAGACATAGGATCCAGCCTGTACTATAGAGTTATGTTTGAAGTGTAGATATTTGCATCTCTTTCAAGGAGAGTGCTTTTTTCTTTTGCCTTTTTATTTTTTTGTAGTAGTAATATATGTAGCATACAAGTATGAAATATAATTTATATGTAAGGGAAGATTAAAAAGAAAAGCACTTGATGCTTCTGTATCTTTCTCATTGAATGATAACTTTTCACTTCTTAGGAATCAGTTTTAGAAGCAGATTGAATTCCAAAAAATTCCCATTCCAAAAAATGCCCATCTTGTGCCATTCTTATGAAGCTGTTCTACTCGGCCCTTTCATTAGTTTGGCTTTGGATGTGGGTAAGCATTCATTTTAACAGAGCTAATATGAGGGTTGTAATCAGAGGTGTAATAAAAGAAGAGGTGGAAACAGCTTTTCCACAGTCATATTCATTATTTGTTTGTCTCACAGCTCAGGGATCCAAATGCTGTTGGTACTGTCAGTAGCAGTAAGTTTAGTAATTCCATATTATGGGAAGTGACATCTTTGTTGCATGAGCTGTCTTGTATGGAGTCTTTCAGACTTCTGTTGTCTTCTTCATGGTAGTTTGAATTCACATGAAACCCCAGGAGGTTATAGAATACTGCCAGTATGCAGACATGAAATAATTGTATATTTCCTTTAAATCAGTGCAGGGAGTGTCAAAGGCTTCTGAAAGATCTGAACATAAATGAAAATCAATATATTTGGACTGAACTTAGTGTAGAACTGATACCAATGGAAAGATGAAACCTTTGCTAGAAGTTAGTGCTTCAAATGTCACACTTTGTTAAAAATTATGTACAGCTTAAGATCTTCAGTCTAGGACAGAGCTTTTAAAATTTGCTTTTTATTGACTACAAGTCTGTGCTTTTACTGTGACACATACAGATCTTGCATTTGAGACTTGCATGCTTGTTATTCTAACTAAAAATCATATACCTGGTCCAGAACACAGCAACTTAAGGTTCAACTGAAAGTTTCAGTTCTAAGCTGCAGTTTTGCACACTATTATATACTGAAACTGGCTACAGAGCATGGTGCTAAATATCAAAGCTCACTGCTCTGCCCTCTCCCATGATGGCTGTACTCCACAGAAACAGAGGAGCTGTTAAAAATTACAACTGGAAATAATAATGAAATTTAGAGACAGAAGGAAGTAATTTATAGGTATGAACTCCAATGTGTGCATCCCAAGAGAAGCACTCATAGAGCACTCAAATAAGGCAAGTCAGTGTAAAGCAATATATTTTATGAGAATTTTATATAATTTTGGAATATTGTCTAGACTTTTTTCTGATGATCAGCCTCCATAAATTTTCTTTCAAGGGAAATTTGTGACCTCAGATCTTCTGAACCACCTGTAAGATTTCAGTGGTAACTGAAATCCAGGTAGCTATTCACTAGCTATTTATGATAACAACCATTTTTATTTAATGCTTTCTCCAGATTAAAATAACTACAGATGCAAGAAAAAAGCAAGATAAACATAGTGAAGTGTCCAGACAAGATTGAAAGGCAGCTAAGGGGAAAACAAGGACTTTTGGGTTTGGGTTGTTTGAGGTTATTTTTGTCTTTTGGTTTTTGTTGTTGTACCTTTAGAAATATTTAGCTCTGTGGCTGGACTGGAAGGTAAAAGTATTTGTTCCTGGGGAAGTGGATCATCACTTGGTAGAATGGTGTCAGGCAGTTTTATTTCACCTACTTTCTCTTTGACCTTTTAGAGTCTCATTCTATACCTGTCTCTCAGTATATTAAGTTGCATGTGCACCCATCAATTTCTCATGAAGGGAAGTACTGGATGAGAAAAGTCAGCTTTGTCTGTAGAAATAGCCTTTCTTTCAAACACTTCCAATAACAACTTAGAAATAAAAAGATTTACAATTGGGATTGATCCACAATAATGTAAAATTTCTCAAAAATGTGCCTGGGCTCAGCTTTCTCCTTACTGAAGTTATCTGTGGTACTAGAGCAGAGTTATTTAATCATAGTAGCAGCTTAACTTGCATCTACTCATATGTTTAGGTTTTTAGGATAATGAAACAAAACAAATGGATGTCTTTGTTCTAATATGTTGCTTTCCTCACTTTCAAGACTGTTGATGTTTCTATAATAGGAAATAAAATATCCTGCAAGCACAGGTAGCAGCTTTTCAGTGTGTACCAACTTGCTGTCTTCAGTGCAGTGTGTCTGTCTAGGTATTGTAACAATTTCATATCTCTGATTGATCTTCTTCATGGCATGTGGTGCATTACCTAGACACCATGCAGTTAAGGTTAGGAATCCTGCTAGGATACCTTTGCTTCTGTTGGTAAACTCAGGCTTTTAATGCCTGTTCCAACTTCTTTGGATGTGGGGCTTTTTATGGTACAATATTTTCTTTGTATAAGTTGAAAACCCCATCTTCTATATGACAAAATAATTTAGGGATCTATTAAACCTCTAATTTTAAAACAGTGATATATTGGTGATTATGTGAGTAAAATGGTCTTGAAGCAATGCTTTTGAATTACAGCAAGGCAGACGCTCTTAAATTTCCACTGAGACAAATAAAAAAGAAAATTTTTTTTCAGGACACAAAAAAATGTATTATATCAATAATTTAAGTGCTTGTTTTTATCAGTAGAATAGAAAATGATTGGTTTACAAATCTGTTCTGTAAGAATAAATGAGTTGCTATGTACCTGCTATCAAGTCTTCCCTTGTTCCTGTGAATTTCAGGAATTATCACCTCGTTCTTCAGAGGAACATTGTTCTGAGATTGTACTTCAGATAAAAATGAATAAACTGTAAAAACCCAAGCCAAAATATGAGCCACTTTGATAAGATATGGATTTAATTGCATTACTTGAGTCTTTCATGAGGGAAAGTGGATACTACACTTCCACTACTTCTGGGCCCCTCAGTTTAGGAAGGATGGCGAGATGCTTGAGCGCATCCAGAGAAGGGCAACAAGGCTGGTGAGGGGCTTGGAGCACAAGCCCTGGCAGGAACAGCTGAGGATGCTGGGGCTGTTTAGCCTGGAGAAAAGGAGACTCAGAGGTGACCTTATTGCTCTCTACAACTCCCTGAAAGGTGGTTGTAGTCAGGTGGGAATTGGTCTGTTTCTCCAGGCAGCAACTGACAGAACCAGAGGACACAGTCTCAAGCTGTGCCAAGGGAAATATAGGCTGGATATTAGGAAAAGATTTTTTACAGAAAGAGTGATAAAGTACTGGAATGGTCTGCCCAGGGAGGTGGTGGAGTCACCATGTGTTTAAAAAAAGACTGGATGTGGTGCTTGGTGCCATGGTTTAGTTGAGTTGTTGGGGCATGGGTTGGACTTGGTGATCTTGAAGGTCTTTTCCAACCTAGTGATTCTGTGATTCTGTAATATAACTTAACATAATAAATGTCGGGGTAAGTCTTTTCAGTTCTGGAGCTTTGGGTTTTTTTTCTTCAGGAAGTGCTGAACTGGCATGGTGATAAAACTGAAATGAAGGAGACCTGAGTATTTAAATATCTCATTTGGAAAATCAACTGGAACATAAAATTTAAAATATCATCTAGCAAATAATAGCAATTAATTTTGAAGTTAGTTTTACTTCAAGAGTCCTTTTTAAGCATTTTAGGTAGGTTTTTTCTGTATTTCTGTCTTTAATTTGGGTATTGCAAGAATGGATCTTCAAAGTTGGGAACTTAGAAATTGACACATACTGGGTTTAGTTCTAAAAGACCTGTAATCTCACTGCTCCTCCCTCTGCATTTCTCAGTGTTTCCTAGCAGTATAAAACATAGTATTTCCCAACTAGATATAGGAATCACGATCGTATTCACACCTGGAAATACCTGGTGCTGGTATTTACTAGAGGAAGACTGGTATCTCTGTGAGTTTAAGAAACAAAATATAGAGAAGCTTTTTCTTTTCCTTTGTTAGAAAATTAAGTTTCAGTGGTGTTCTGTGATGCTTCACATTCTCAGCTATGCCTTTGTCAGTGAATATTCTTTCCTTCCTATGAAACGCCAAAAGATTTTCAAGAGCCAGCTTTTTAAGGGCCTTTACCAAGTGAGCCAAATAGGGTAAGGAGGAAATTGATTGAAGTATAAAGAAATGTTGGACATGGGCTCACAATGTGCACTTGCAGCCCACAAAGCCCAAAGCCTGAGCTCCATCAAAAGCAGCGTGGCCATCAGATTGAGGGAGATGATTCTGCCCCTCTGCTCTTGTGACCTGGGGCGCTGCATCCAGAGGAGGGCCATGAAGATGATCAGAGGGAGGAAGACCTCTCCTGTAAGGAAAGGCTGAGAGAGCTGGGTTTGTTCAACCTGAAGAAGAGAAGGTACCATCATGGGGACTTTATTTTGGCCTTTCAGTACTGAAAGGAAGCTTGTAAGAAAGAGGGGGACAAGCTTTTTAGTAGGCCTTGTAGGGATAGGACAAGGAATAATGACATTCAGCTAAAAGGTGGCAGATTTAGACTAGATATAAGGAAGCAAATGTTTAGAATGAAACTCTGGGTGGTTGGTGCTCCATTCCTGGAAACATTTAAGGTCAAGTTGAATGGGGCTGTGAGCAACCTGATGTACTTCAAGATATAGATCTACTTCAATATGGTCATTGGAGGGGAGTTGGACTAGATGACCTTAAAAGGTCCCTTCCAACCTAGACCATTCTGTGACAAAAAGTAATCAGCCCAAAGAATACTGAAGTAGTCCCTGCAGTCACTGGGTACAGGAAACCCTTATTCAGAATGTCCTTTGCCATTTCTTAGCACCCTAATTAAATGATCTGCAGCAAAACTCTTGGATGTGCTCAGGTCTGTCTCTCTGATGAGGAGATGCATTTTCATCATGAGCAGTCCTGACAAAAGTCTTCTGCACAATTGAATTAAATTCCCAATCTACTGGATTCAAGATCCACTTTCTTCTCTAATTTAAAACCGTGTGAGAAGAGAGGATATTTAACAACAGGGAAGAATGCACAGTGGCTATTGGCATTGCATGGAGCTTGAGTTAACTTCTAACAATAACTATGTGCCAAAAACTGTCTGGACTCAGAGGCTGAGGGTATATGGTGAGGTGTACCATTGGTGGGCACAGCATCAGTTAGTACTGTAATTTAATATGGATCTAGCAGAGAGGCTGGAAGCAAGGGGATATAAAAATTTCACTTTCCTTAGGTTAGTATTATTGTCTGAGAGGTAGAAAATTCAACACTTCGCAATGTTTTCTTCTTTTTAGTACTTCTAAAAACATCTACTGTAATGAATAAAGGTCTAAAGTCTCCTGTTATCTTTAAATGTTAAAGTTACATTTAGATTAAGTCAGATTGATTATACTTTATTGAGGTAAGTTAAAATTCTGTGAGCTGCATTACAGTAGACTTCCTAAAATCAGTAAAAGTTGTGTTACAATTGTTTTGCATTCTTTATTGCAAAAGAAATTGCAGAAGCATCTGAATATATGCTGTTAACTGCTTTTGAAGCAATATGCACTGTTCAGAATATTTAAATAACTAATTAATCCATTTATAATAAATCTTTCATACTTTGAAAGAGTATTCAAGATGAAGCCAGATAAAAGGGAAAGGCTTTTGTGTTGTAATCTCATATTTCATCATGCTTTTTGGAACTTGCATGCTACAAAAAGGATGTTTTAAATTAAAAGTGGTGTTTGTGGTTGCTTGAAAGTTCTTAGAAAAAAAACACTTGGATGTTAACAAAAATGGGATCCTGTTGGCATTTTCCATTTCATACATGCTAAGTCAAAAGTGTAGTATCTAAATATGCTACAGGGAATTATTAAAATTACACAGTTATTTCCTAGCCAAAACTTGAAATTATCTGCTAACTTTCTTGCTGTAATGTAGTGCTTAAAAATATGTACAATTTAACAGGAGTTAAAATTGTAGATGGTTTCCAACCTTTAAAATAATTCCCATTTGGTTGCAAATTCCATTGCAATTAGAAAAGGCCATAACAGTTTTTAGTTTTATTTAAGACACAGAAGAATAGATTTAATTTCCAAAAGTGCTGTGTATTAGCAACTCTGAAGTATTTTAAATTCTAGCCAGAAGCATAACATAATTGATATTTATATTATTTGGTATGGCAGCATTCTCAGAGCTGTCATTTTGCTTGTAATTTTCTCCTTGCTTGTAAAATTGTCTTATTTATTATTTGTACTTTATTCCTAATCAGTTTTGCTAATGCAATAAAAACATTGAAATGTTATTATATGATTAGCAATTTTCCACTATATTAATCCAGCATTACATTATACTGTGTGGTGACAATAATGATTTCTAATGTGGTAATGAGAGAGAGTTATGAACATGTCCCAGTACTTAATAGTTTCTTAATTGCAAGATGGAAAAATATTTTAAGTTACCATAATCAGCTATATTAGTGGCAAGAATTGCAAAATGGTGGGATCTGGAACATAATAATTAAAACATATATGTTGGGTGTAACACTTTGTCCTTCACTATAAAGCTATTTTGGTTTTATGCTTGTTTTCAGGAGTCGTAGTTATTCATAGGATTTTTTCCCCATATATTAATATTGACAAATAGAGGAAGACTTGCAGATTTAATTCACGTTTGCCAGTGTGCATTAAATGGGTGTGCAATACACTTTTTTAATGAGGAAGGTGAAAAGTCTGTGGTATCCAACTGAGAAGATGATTTAAAGTGATTAAGCCTCTCCTAGCTGAGACACAGTGCATTAAAATAGTCACAGTACAAACGAAAAGCTGCACATTGGCAGGAACAGAGATTCAGAAGCAGCACTGAACAAATACATAAATGTTATAAATTATTTCTCTAACTCACTACATTGAGTGGACTCTTATATTCAGTAAACAATTTAAAAAGTATTGGAGGCACTTCAAAATTCAAAAGTGCAAATGGAGCTTCTGGCCTTCTTTGTGTGTCTGTACATGCATGGAACAGGCAGGTTTGCCTGTGTGTCTGGGTGTTTGTACAGAAATGTTGCAAATACCGTATTTTAAAGTGTTTTTAAATTAGCCCATGCAAGCTGTTGAGACTTTACTCTGTTTTTATTAAAAACATCAAAAAAATTCAAGAAAATATATTTCCCACTTAATTGTAAGAGTTCTATAGATAACTTGAAAGAGTAAAAGAGGAAAGAGGAAAAAAGAGGAAAATAATTATACTTAGTGGGGGAAACAAGTGTATTTTCAAACCTAAAGGTAATATAAACCTGTATAAAGTAGTGGTACACTGTGTACTGGCAAGTATGCTGACATAAAATCTTATTACAACAGCATCATGTTAAGCTTCAGATGGAAAACACACTGTAGAAGTGGAAAATTTGTAGTCCTGTGCAGTATTATCATCAGTAATACAGCTACTACAGGGAAATTCAGCACTTGGCCAATGCTGGGTGTTACATTACTTCTAGAAATTAAATTTCCTGGGAAGTCCCTCCAATACAGTGTGTGTGGCATAAAAACAGGAGCAAAGTCACCTTATAAAAAGTAAAAATATTATACTACAGCATTCTTAGGTGTAAATTGTCCACCAGGAAACGTGGGCTGTTTACCTCATACCCTTTTCAAATCAACAATTTAGTTTATGAGGTAGTGTTAATGACATATTAAAAAATTACTTCTAATGGTTCCACTGGAGTGACTTGCATTTTATTACCCAATAAAAGCAGTGAGGCTTCTATCAGGATTCTTATAACTGAGCATTTTGCATAATACAGCTGTCACTTGAAGCCAGTATTTATGGACATGAGTGCAGTCCTGTAATAACTAAAGGATAAGCTTTCACTAATTTTACATCTGCTACAATTAAGAGATAGATTTAGATTCACTTTATGTGGCATGCTGTAAAACAGATTCTATAAATGAAGCTGAAATGTTTAGCCTGCTTTTATTACATGTTTAAATAGCATAAGGAATTGACATTTCAATACCCATCCCTCTAAATGTGTATATTGTTCTCAGTGGTTAATTTAAATGCACTTCTTTGTCTCAGTGATTTGCTTCTAGCCAGAAGTATTGTGTTCTCTTCAGTTTTTCTTTGTAAAACTCATTGAAAACTTGCTCATATTTCAAATTTTCTTTTCAAAAAGAAACAAATATAAACAAAAGCATTGCAAATGCCAGCATTGCTTTCATCGCTCTTGTGTATTAACTGGTTTCTAATCCACAAATTTCTACGAGCTTGTCACTGCATTTTATTGAAAGAAAAAATTGGTCATACCTGCTTCAATTTTTTTTTCAAGTGGTACTCTGCAGTTCTACACTGAAGGAAATATTTCAGGCTGTAGTTGAAATTCTGTGGTGAGCTCAGACAATCTGGAATCATAGACCAGAGGCAGTTTTCCTCTCTCAAATATATGAATAATAATATTGGTATAGTAGCACCTCTAAGCTACTTTCTATTATGTATAATATGGGTTACTGAAAATCCTGTTAAAACAGCACTCCAGCTTTTCCTCAAGTTTTATATTATTTCTGGACGTGTGTTAGATGAAGAGACTTAAAGCAACAGCAGTAGTGAGATTTGAAGTTTAGGCGCTGCGCTGACTGTTACGGTGTTGCAGGAGTTGGGAACGTTGCTTTTGCTGCTTGTAGTGTCATGTTTCAGTAATGCATACTTGCTGCTGCTTTACAGCTTTCTTCTGCCCATCTGTATCGTTAAATGTGACTCTCATGGTGTTTAATTTCTAGTTACTAAACCAGAGGCTCTAACAGATGAGCCATCACTAACAGAATAAATGCTTATGAAGGTGTACTGCAAAAGCATTAGCTGCCTATGATTATATGGGGTTTTGTTTGTTCCTTACCACCCCTTTCAGATGGTCCTTTGTTGGGCCAGATTAAATATGGAATGCTATTTGTAGTTTAATGTATCTTTAAGATAAGTATTGATGAATTTTTGTTTATTTCATACGTATCTATTTTCCATTTCCAGATGAAAAAAATTACAATACTTTTCTTTTGGATATTAGGAAGAAAAGTTAGTGTGTGAAAATCTACACACAATTAAAGAAAGATATATTAACAAAGTTTTATAATGGTATACATAACTTTCACCTTATTTTTTGCCTTCTATGTCGTAAGTGACAACTCTGCAGATTTTTGGATGATCCTACAGCAGTGTTCTTTTTCCTTTTCAGTGGTTGGATTGTTCTTCTGCGCTATGATATTGTTACATGGGGGTGGACACCTTTTCTCAGATATCGTGGATAAGAAATGAGGATGTTTAAAAATAGGTGGTATTCCCCTTGTGTCAAGGAATGATATTTGAAACTCAGCATCTTGATGAATGGTTAAGAATACTTCATTGCTTGTCTGAAAAAATTTCAGATACTTGTCTTTTGTCTCTATAGGTACCTAAACATTATCTTGTAAATTAAACTGATTTTACTAGAAAAGGAATATTTTCTTTTGCTGTATCAGTATTTCTCTTCTTGCCTACTTATTTCAAGTTTTCTGCCTGTTTGTCAAAAAACCCAAACAAAGCAATGACCCCCAAACAACCACCAAAGCAGCTTTTATTCAAGTACTTCTCAAACAACTTGACTGCTTCAGTGCTCAGGCCTGCTGTGTTGGTTTGATAGTTTTACATTTACCTATATTTTACCTTTCTCGTCTCCTGTCTTGGGGTGTTTTTTTTTTTCCTTAGTTGTCATCATGTGTCTTAACAAGCAGGCCACCTGCTCCCTCAAAATTTTCTTCTCAGTCTAGTATCTAGCTCTTGAAGAAAACTTTGAGTTTATCCCTTTTTATGTAATGGATCATCGTCTCAGTTCTTTGTGTGCTGGTGCATTCAGGGTGGATTCTGGAATAGGGAGTAGCTTTTTACCAAAACTATAAAAAGTATGTGCTTGATTTTTCTCAACTGCAGTATTTGCATTAAAATGTTCTTAGCTTGTCTTTTAGAGTGCCTATGACCTCACCTGGCACTTGATTTTTTTTTTTTTTTAACTTTACATTGTTGCCAGTGACGGAGGACTATCCCCAGCTGTCCTATTTACTTCTAAAGGTTCACATATATTTTCATTCTGTGCATTAATGTGTGAACTGCCTCAGAACCCTTGAAAGAACTGTTCTAAAATTATCTTTTGACAGAGACCATTTCCTACTTCACGTCATTTATTCTGACTGTTCTCTTCTGGGTTTTGTGTATTGCATCTGTGATGTACTCTACACAGCTGGTGGTCATTTGTCTTCTCATCTATATTGATCTCCTTGGCTGTGTCAAACAGCTTTCAGTCTGTTCCACCACAACCAGGTGAACAAAATGCATGCTATAACTACCTTCATTTGTTTTTGGATGAAAAGCAATGCCTTACTTTAGACGGTGAACTGCATCGATTACAGAATTCTTATATTTTCTGTTAGTGTTCTGTATTAATAAAAGAAATATCAAACCTGATCATTCTAATAGTCAGTTGTTACCCTTTAAATTAAAGGTATGTAGTCTTTCCTTTGGACAAATCCATACAGACATCAGAACAATAGCAGTGTGCAAATTATGGTTTTTGCAGGAAATCAAGCAGGGAGTATGCAAGTCTCTGTTGTTTCTTTCTATATCCATCTTTGCAATAACAATGTCTCTGCTCATTCTCACAATCCTTAATTGTCATTCAGAGTATCCCATTTGAGTTCAATTATATGCTCTTAAGGGGTAGGAACCCTGTTAATGTTTATCTGTAAAGCCCTCTGTTCATTTATAGCACTCTGTACGTAGCGATCAATTTTCTTTTATACTATGCATTCTGGTTTGTACTAAATCCATTTTAACAGGCAGTAATTTTTCAACACCAGTCTTTCTCAGTGTGTGTTATTGATAGTTCAGTGAAAAACTACAACAGTGGCATGCAGTTGTTACTTTCTTTTTATCAATTTTGTTTCTTAACTAACATTTTCAAAAGTGGTAAAATTACATATTATTTAAGAACATTGTATACAGGTTAGGGTAAATCTTTATTTCTTCTATTTTTCCAAGACCCATGTTTTTCATGTGCCAATTCAGAAAAAAAACCCAGTAGGGATATTTGTTTATGCAGGCAGGAAAGCTGTCTTATTTTCTTCTAAAAGGGCCATATTCCAGATCAAAGTGATTAACTACATTATATGTAATGTCTTCATTTTGTTTTTAGAGTACTTTTGTCTAGAACATTAGAAATGCAGAGGATGACTGATAAAAAGTGTCTTATTCATATAGTTACAGTAGAGAAGGACGTGAAGTGAGCATATGATCATGTGTCTCTTAACTTTGTACTGAATATTATAACATGAAGAATAGGAAGCCCACAGTGCTACTACAAGAGAAACTGTGTTGTTAACCACTGTGCATTTGCCCAGAACAGGAGCTAACTCTGAAGACTATTAAAACAGAAATGATTTTTGCAGTATTAATTCTGCTAATGGTTACTTGATGTCACAGAAAATTATTCAAATACAATTTTATTGGACTTGCTGGTTTCAGTTCTTGAACTAAGTAAAAAAGGAATTTAGATTCACCATAGATTGAAACCAAATTGACTTGGCCACGTTTTGAGTGGTTTTTACTTTTACAAAGAATACTGACCACTTGTTTTGGAGTTTTTAATAATTCTTTATTATTTTTTATAATTTTAAAGAATAAGACTAGGTGGCATACCCTAGAAGTCTTCCTACTGCACATGTTTGCTAGATTGTACTTAAGATATGTGTAGAGAAGAAGCCCAAGGAATCAAGGAGATGCACATTTCCTGGGAGCTGACCAACAGGCAGGGCCTAGTGGCTGCCACTTCCTGACTTCCCTTTGCTTTTTCTCTTGGTCTTTGCAGACTGCCTGAAGTACCATTCTTACATATCTGTAGTGTAGTGAAGTACATATCTTGCATATCTTTTTGTTTGGTAGGTCTTTTAGCCTCCACACAAGTGCACAAGGGCATTTCTGCCATCTAGCTCTTCTTCCCATCTTCAGTTTTGACTGCTATCTTCTGAACCATTTAGGTGTCTGTAGAACTGAGTAAATGTCTGAGGTTTTATTGGGAATTATAGATGTATTTTGAGAATGAAACGATTCTTGCATGCCTTTATGCCCCCACTCTCTAACAGTAAAGCTGGAAGAACCATGACTATTTAAATGAGAATCAAATTTTGTGATGCCAGTTCTTTAAATCCTCTGTCCTGATGGCTAACAGGAGACTGATTCAGCCAGTCTCAGTTGTGTCAGAGAGCATCATTGGTTATACTATACATGAGCATGGGAGCTCCTCATGAAAGATTTCATATTCTCTTTTGGTCAAATGGTCACACAGAAACACTCTGTTTCTGAGAGTGAGCTGCTGAGTGAGCACCTTGCTTTCAGTGCTGACATATTCAGTATTTTATGTCAGTAGATGGAGGGGTTATCTAATACTGTTGAACATGGCAGCCACTATATTCAATACCAAATTTCAGTTATTTAGGCTTGTAGACTTGAAAATTTTTTATGAGTGTGGATTCACACTGAAGAAATCCTGACAGAAGCTATTTCTAATAAAAGGAAACATTTTTGAAAGTTAAGTTGCTTCCTTCTTTTAGGATTGAAAATGTGGCTACAAAGATTTGTTACAGAGATGAAAGATTGCTAAACAGAGTAATTGACAGTTTCTACATGTTTGTTGTCAAAAAATACATGTCTGGTGATATCAGTTCAAGTGAAATATAGGTGTCCCATGGCTTCTTAACAGTTAAATCTCTTTTTCTCTTTTTCCCCAAGGTAGTGGTGTTTTTTTTTTTTTTCTGTTATTTTTTTGTTTGTTTGGTGGTTTTTTGTTGTTGTTTTTTGGTTTTTTTTTTTTGTTGTTTTTTTTTGGTTTTTTTTTTTTTTGTTTTTTTTTTTTTTTGTTTTTTTTTTTTTGTTTTATTTGCTTTTCTGAAACATTTCCATTCAGGATATTACCAAATCAAGTATTTGGCAGAATTACTCCTCTGGTTTAGCAAAAATGAATAACACATCATCTGTAACTGAGTATCCATGTATTCTCCTTGGAAAAAGATATTGTGGTACACACCTCAGCATTTTTTGAAGTGTTTTATCAAAGTTTTAAATTCAGAAACAATCTGTCATTGTTGCAACAGCCAGTTCAGAAATGGCTTGTTTGCTTGTATTTTATGGAAGTGTGATGGGAAGGGAAGAATTTTTTCGTGTTGTGTTTTCATTTTGTAAGATCAGGGGCTATTAAAAGCTTACTAAAAGGGTATTGTGATAAAGTAGTACCTTCAGAATTTTACTCAACTTTACAGTAGTCCATTTACACCATTTGAAGTGGGCTGACTTTTAAAAGCCAATAAAGAGCATATGTTGAATGCCAGCATAGGTCAAATGTGTAAGAAAATCCTGCCATTTCAAAGTAATTACAATGCAATTTTGTGTATTGTGTGGACAGCTGCTGTTTGCAAGAGAGGAAATTAAGTGATAGCAGTTAAAAACTGCCAATGAAAAGGCAGGATAACTCCGCAAACTGCTGTATTTGAATGCACTTCAATAGAAAACAGTTTTAAGATGAGGTCTGCAGATATTTGTTTTCTTGTGTATGCAAAGCATTTGATAATGGCTAGTAGTTATTATTCCATGCCATAAATTGTTTGATACTTCCTTATTACAGTCATACACTAAATGGATAACGTGCTAATCTGTTAAAAAAAAAACAAAACAAACAACAACAACAAAAAAAAACAACCAAAACAAAAAAACCCTCAACTTTTGTAGATTTTGAATGTTTATTGGGAAGTATGTTTAATTGCTTGCTGCCATGAAATCAATTGCTCAGAAGTTATGATATGCTATAGTTGGCGGGGTACTGAAGATGCTTTGGAGTGAAATAGATTCAAGCAAAGAGAGGCTTCTTACATACAGTGATCTTGAGACCCAGAAGTCAAGGAGAGGTGACATAACCTGTTCTAAATATTTCCATTTTTGCAGGTTTATGTTTGAAAATTAGTAACTCTTAGCTGGTGCTTATTTGTTCAGAGTTTTATCTTTAATTGCAGAAATCATTCTCAATGCAGGCATTTAAAAAATCCTAATGGAAATTTTGGACTTTGGTGTTTGGGGAAAGTTCATAATTGGGGTGTTGAGGGTTGGGAGTTGGTTGGTTTTGGTTTCTTCCATTATCATTCTCTTCTCAAGGTATGCTAATTAATAAGTTTCTAAAGTCAAAATTTAAAACCTATCTACCTTCAGCCCAGAAGCTCAGATGGTTTTCAGTTCACTTCATGGTCCATTTACAGAGCCCATACTTCATCATTTGAGAATGTTATGAGAGAAGCTGTCAACAACCTTGCTGAAGTCAAGATAAACAACACCCTTTGTGTTTCCTTCATTCACTGACCTAGTAATCTCACTGTAGAAACATGCATCATCTAAAGTATGAAACCCTTGTCATCTTTTTCTCTGTGAGAAATTATATTTGAGGTATTTGATCATGTTTCCAGTAGCTGTACTGCAAATTCATTCTGTATATTTTACATATTCTTACTTCATCAGCCATGTAAAGTTGTAGTAGTTTTAATTAAATGGCAGATTGATAGTTTTCCTTAGTAGAACTCTGCTATTTTTCAAGTTTTTGATCTGGAACATAATTTTTATCCTGCATCATTTCCAAATCTTTCCTAAGTGCACAGATAAAAACTTGGTAGTGTGTGGTGTAAAATCTTCACTGGTTTACTTTAGACAGTTTGGGTTTTTTTTAATTATTGTTAAAAGTTAAATAAATTATCTCAGGAAATGCTCTTCATTTTTCAGGGTTTGGGATGGTGGTCAGGAAGTTGGTGGGGGCACGTGAATGTGGCTTTTATTTTAAAATGCTCATTGTAAAGCTGCAAGCTGTAATGTTGTGCCTCCCTGCTCAAAATGCTCAAATTGTTGTGCTGCGGTGTTGGAACACAGGCAGAAAACAAGGCATGTGAAGGGTAAGTGAAAACTAGAAGGAAAGCAAATAGTAGGCAGCTGTTGGGCACAGTGTAAAGAGCAAATATTGTGTAAATGCATTCCCATGGAGTGACTGCTGCTTTTCTGGGAGAAGCCCTGGAAGGCCTTGCTGGAGCTGGCGTGAGAGCGGCACACTGGAGCGAGCAGCGAAGGGGGCAGTGAGATGGGGTGAGTGCTGGGGAGCTGCTGCAGTCCCTCCATGCAGGGCACATGCCTGACCATCTGATTCTACTTCTGCATGAACAGGAGTGGTAGCCTTAGAGTGCCTTGCAAAGTCTTCCAGAGACATCCAACTCAGTCCTTTGTAACCTCACAATGTTTTTGCCTTATTCAAGAGGCAGTGGGCCCATTCTTCTTAATGGAAAGAGGGATTGTCTCATTTCCTTAGGTGTGTTCAGCAAGGGGTAAAGCTGTCTCCCATTTCCTGTGGTGCCTTGTGTTTGAATATGAATTATCTTTTTATCAATTTTTACATTACTACTCATGCATGGTACAAATGCTTAAGTAGAATAAATACATGTAGCTCATTTTTACTCTCCCATCTCATCCCCATCAAGAGCTAATTAAGCACATGATAGGGGATGATAGTGCTTTTGTAGATAAGAGATCCCAAAATTTTTGCTTACTAACAGGAGGGTATTGAAAAATATGTACATGAAACAAATATTCCCCCCCTCCCAGAATTGTTTTATTCATTTGCTTAAATATTTATGATATTGTGATTTTCTTTATGTCTTAAGTCAGACAAAGACTGACTGAAATACTGAAGACAATATTTCTGAATACTCATTCACATTTTAAATTCCACAGAGAAGGATTTAAGGAACATTATTTTGTGAATTTTGTGACAACATGTTTAACTAGTATTTTCAGATTTTAAAAGTGATAATTTTTAAATTCAAAACTTCAATTTTTAAATACTTTTATGTGAACAGTAGTGTTTATGTTCACCTGCTGAAAACAAACTTCTTGTATAACTTGAGAGTGTACATTTTATATAAATTGTACTTATATTGGCCTAATCTGTTAAACTACCTATAGCTGATTAAGTGGATTTTGTGGTAATCCCAGGGGATTTAATTTAAGGTCAATATTTGTTTCATTTTTTCTGATTTATGATGATATTTCCTGTCATCATCATAATAATGATTCTGTAATCTACATGTTTCCAACATATATTCTGAAATCAGTATTTTTTTTAAATATCACTTTATTATTTACAATCAGTACTTGAAATCTATTAAATGTTGAAGACATGAAATAATATGATCAATATTAGCATATTGGGTAAAATTAACATAAGTAATGAATATTGATCGTCACAGACAGGGTTCATTTTACACTGAATACTTACTAGAGCAAGAATAAAAGAAAGGTGTAAGTTCAACATGCTTTTTGTGCTACTTGGGATCTTTGGGGGATTTTGAAAGCTGTAAGTAGCTTTTATATATTAATTTTCACATTTTTTTAATAGATAGTCCACTGAAATTTTAATTTTCCCTGTCACTGCTAATGTAAAATAGATTATTTAAAATTGGAATCTCATAGTATCATAATATCAAAAAAAAAGCCATTCTTCAGTAAAATGTTCAACACCAAGTCAGTTGGCCATTAATATATATTTAAAGTGAATGCTTTCAACTAGATCAAAATCAGGTGGTAGTAAAATGTGTATCAGTGTCAAAATAATATTGATTATATATCTTAGCAGGCTGCTTATCTCTATGAGTTAATTTTCTAATTCTCTGTAGTACTGCAGTTACAGTAGTAGTGTATTTTATTTTGATCTTTCTAATGAATCATACAGCACCTTTTGGAAAAATGAGTGCTGGAATACTTCCATCTAGAAGTCTTTGCCAAATGTAGTATTATTATTATAAAGTAGGTGTAACTTCCTTTGCCAGTCATATGAGCTATGATAGCAGAATGGAATGCCAAGTACTGGCAGCTGTTTGTTCTTTTATTCACTCTCTTTGATATTCCTTGCTTAGTCATTAGTACTTCCACAAACATTTAGCAGGTTAATGTGTCAGCTACATATCAGCTATGAAAGTATTTCTGGCAGTCTTTCAAAGAAACTTTTCTTTTGTGGCTGAAACAATCCAGTCTTCTATTCAGTGTGTTAAAAATAACCTGAGTTTAGATTATACAAACTGTAGCTGTAAAACTGAACATGGGTATCACAGTTTTTATGAAGTATTTAAAAATCTATTAGGTACAATTTATTCTGAAAACTTAAATTTAAAAAATCTAAACACACAGTTTTTTACCTGATATATAACTTTGTTTTACTCTCATCAGTATTTCAGAAGAAAGCACTAATAAATAGACAAAATAATAGCACAATTTACAGTTAAAAAAAGGTAGACTTGCAGATAAGCTTCCATTAGCCAGATTAAATTCAGTGTCAAACTCTTAAATCTAATGAATTTTGTGTCTAGAGCATTATGACATCGAAATTTACTCAGACCTCTCTTCATATGTCAAACTACTGCAGCTTCTTCCCTGCCAGATACACTTGTACTTCTTCCTCAAGATATTATTCTCTTTGTGTGTTGCTCTTGAGGTTTGTTTCTCAGAGCTGCAAATCCACCCCCATGAATATATTGTCATTTTTGTCCCATCATGTGATTTTTTCCTATTCTTCAAAGTTACAAGTTGTGTTTTCTCAATATGTTCAAACTTCATAGAATCACAGAATATCCTGAATTGAAAGGAACCCACAAGGATCATCAAAGTCCAACTCCTGACTCTGCTCAGGAAACCCCTAAGAGTCACGCCACGTGCCTGAGAGCATTATCCAAACACTTTCTGAACTCTGTCAGGCTGGTGCTGTGACCTCTGCCCTGGGCAGCTGTTCCAGTGCTCATCCACCCTCCAGGTGAAGCTTTGTCTCATATCCAGCCGAAACCTCCCCTGACAACTTCAGGCCATTCCCTCAGGTCCTGTCACTGTCACCACAGAGCAGAGATCAGTGCCTGCCCATTCTCTTCCCCTCAGGAGGAAATTCTAACTGCAGTGAGGTCTGCCCTCAGTTTCCTCTTGTCCAGGCTGAACAGACCAAGGGACCTCAGCTGCTCCTCACATGGCTTCACCTCAGAGGCCTTCACTGGCTTTGTAGCGCTTCTTTGGACACTCTCTAATGCCTTAAACTTAAGCTATGTTATATCTAAATAGCTTGAAGTTAAGACAAAATTCTTACTCTTCAACATTTCTCTGTATGGCTCTGAAATGAAAGAGTTAAACTGTTCAGAATAAGGAAATAGAAGTAGTTCCCAGCAGTTACACAGCTGTTCTCTGCTGTGAATCAATAGCTCTGGATCTGAAGCATAGAGCTTTTCTGTCTTAGAGTTGGGAAGTGCAGTTTATTAGCAAAGCACCTTCCCACTTGCTTGCAGACTCCATACTGTGTATTGGGAAGAGTTTGTTGTCATTGTGATGAACATGCATAACTTCCATTAACATTAATGGGAGCTATGCCAGAATGTCAAGAGAAGAATAACTTCCCAATACAGTAAAGGAATTAATTAAGCTGTGCTTGGTTCATTGGTTACTGTAATGTGATCATTAGACTCAAAGGAAAAAAAAAACCAAAAAAAAAAAACAAAAAACAACTATTAGGGTGATAGACTAGTTTACTTTGTACTGTGCTGAAACCTCTTGATTTGCCAAGGCAGAAGTATTAGAAGATCAGTTAAATTTGGGTATTTGCTGTACAAGTACGGTGAATGTATAGCATGTCAAAACTACTGGTTACTGGTTCTGTGAGATGTAAAAGGAGCATATTATATTTGTGCAATTAAATAAGCTGAAATGAGACTTTTTTTGAAGGTTGCTTATAAAGAAAAATCTGACTTGTTTTTGCTAGCCATTTTGACATCTAACATGCTTATAGTAGCTTCATGAGGAATTACTCACAGAAATAGTTTGGGAACTTTAATTAAGAGAACCACTGCGGTGTGTATTCAAACCCGTTCTGCTGCTCCATTTGGTGTTAATAGTGTTGTGCTTGGTTTTTTCCTATTCTCTGTATGTTGAGTCAGATAGTTATGGGTAGTTGGAGTTCTTGTTTTCTTGTTTGTCTCTATATTAAGCTCCACTATCAAACACAAACTAATCCAGTTATTTTAACTGTTCTGGAAATTCTGTAACCTGTTCTCTTTGCCATGCATCTGTTACTTCAAATAGTATCTCAAAATAAATATGAATGCCTTCTTGAGTGCAGCATGATCTGAAACAAAAAATGGATTTGTAGATAGACTAGCTTGAAATTTTTTTCTTTACTCAATAGGTAGTAACGCCCTGCAATTTATGTGGAAGATAAACCATAGCTTCTGTTAGTGTTAATGTGGAAGGGTTCACTTAGTGATCCAGATCTCAGAGTGCATATTTAGAATCATAGAATCATTAAGGTTGGAAAAGACCTCTAGACTGAGTCCAACCCTTGCCAAACACCACCACAACAACTAAACCATAGCTCTAATTGCCACATTGTTTCTTGAATACCTCCAGGGATGGTGACTCCACTGGGCTGCCCATTCCACTGCTTAATAAACCTTTCAGTGAAAAAATTCTTCCGAAAGTTCAACTTGAAGCTATTTTGTTTTCCAGATACTAGATGCAATTCCATCTTTACTGTGCCTTGTGGTAGACATTTTCTTCAGAACACAATAAATAGCACATATAATACTATTTGTATGTAGAGTATATATTGCTTGGTTTAGGTGAATATTTTAGTCAGTTTTGAATATGCAGAATCTCTTTTCTTTTTTTTTGGTATGAAACAGTATAATGAATGTTTAAGTACTTTAATATCTCCCATTTTTTCTGAACCAAATTTTAGGCTTTCACTGGAGTTTGGTACAAAAGATAGAAATGGAAAATTGCTTTATAATGGCTTCCCAGTGCTCATCTTTCATTTACATTTCTAGAGGGATGCTGAAGATTTTCTCTGTCTTGATGAAAGCAGAACAGTTTTATATGCATGCCTGGGAGCAATTTATTGTGATTGACTGAACAAATTTTATCCATGTAATAGTAACAATAGCTTGGTTCTCTTCCAGGTACATTTGTTTCATTAGTACAGTTCAAGGAGACCTTGTCTTAGAATAATAGGTTGTTCAAGGTAGAACAATTTGCAATTGTTTTGCAAGTAGCTATGGTAGGAAGGTTTGAGGTGGTGTACTCTCCTAGACAGAAAACTAGAATTTTTACAGGGGAAATCAGTTAAGTCAGCATGGTCTTCTGGTGGTGCAATTGTGAGTGAGAAGTAATCCCCTGCTATAACGAGGTGATTGTACAATAGCTGTGAATTACAATAAAGAAGGTACATCTTGAGATGTATTTATGCTGTTAAAGTGACAAAATATTGAATGACTGTATAATGCTCAGCCATATGTGCTGTAGTTATAACTTCTTTATTTTAAGGTAGTTTCCATCTTAGCAAAACTCAGGATTTTTCTCTTAGAAATTTCATGTGCAGTGTAAGAGTCTGAATTCCATAAATCAGTTGATTTCTACATACCTGATAGAAGTTACTAATGCTCTCTAAGTAGGATCTATCACTGCACACTGCCAGTTGTCACAATTCATTGATGTGCTGTAGAATTCTGCCTGAAATGTCTTTTCTCAGTTTCAGTTCTTCCTCAGTGTGCAGGAATGCAATCTGCTAATCCTAAACGTGCTATGTGCAAACTGGCTTGATGTGCACAGACAGATTAGTAACAATTTAAGAGGATTTCTGTTTGTTTTTGTTTTAAGGAGTCCAAAGCACTTTTGCAGTAAGCCTAGACTTCTTTATTAGTGTTGAGGTTTGTTTTGGTTTTTACTTGGTTGGTTTGGTTTTTTGCTGGAGGCTTGGTTTGGTTTTGATATTCTGAGGAGGGGAAGTGGAAGATTAGTTTATTGTAACACAGGGAGTTGTCTAGATGTGTGTGATGTCTGGTAAGGCCAGGGTAAAAAGAATTTTACAGGCTCCTACTTTGGTATCTTCTGAATGTGCAGCCTACTTTACTATCAGAGTTGTTGTCTTTTTAAAGCCTCATTCTGAAACAGTCCAAGATTTGTTGTATTGCTAGCTCTCATTTTTTAACATTGCTATCTTTTCTTCTGGCTTGAGCAATTTTTAAAATGGATAAAGGATTAGCAAGGAAATTGGATACAATTTCTTGACATAAGAATTCTACTTTTGGCTTTTAGCAGAGGAAAGAAAGAAAAAATGTTGACGTGATTAATGCTATAAGTCATTTAATTGCAGGAATGACTGCAACAGCATTGTTTTCCTACATTTGTCATCCTAACCTTTCCAAAATGTTAAAATACTGAATTAGACTGGGATTTTAACAGATAAAACTTGGAAAAACCAAGTGTTTATTTGGGCTCATGTAAAAAGTTCTAGAAGACGGTATGCTGGGGCTGGAGCTGAGTTGTTGAGAGACAAGTACTGCTCTAAAGGGTGGGCTTTTAGTATCTCTAAATCAAGAATGAATCCTCACTTTGGCAGTTATTTCTGCTGTTTGAGGAAGCAACCCGGGAGTTAATAAATCTGTATTTAGACACAGCAGGCATGACACACAGTCTTTCAGCAAAGATTAGCTGGAAGCTAATTGTTTCCTTTGTAACTTCCTATTGGTTTTGGAGTGGTGGCGGAATAGGAGCAGCTATTGAAGATATCAACTTGAACTAGTTGAAGTTGGTTTCATTTCTAATTTACTCTTTGAAGGAGGATATTGTTTAGTATTTGCCTTGTGGTTGTCCATGGTAGCACCAAGTGATCCTTTTAGATCAAGGCTTGTTAAGTGATCCGGAGAAATAAAATGATGAAATTCTTGTCTGCTATCTGGATTTATCTGTATAGCAAAAATTCCAGGAGACAACTGGAAAGGTCTGAAAATGAAGACTTCTCATTACCATGTTGCATTTCATCAGTAGAAATATTTGACTTAGTAGGCTAAATTTAAATGTAAATAGTCCTCTGAGAAGCTGGTAATGGTGGCCATGCTCCTCTGAAATTTCATTTAATGTGAAAACGAGTACATAACAGATTTTGGTCTCATAAAAATCAGCCTGTCCTTTTGTGACAGGTGCGTTTGTTTTTCTGGAAAATAATAGTAAAATTAAAAATGGCAGAAAAAAGTGTAAATAATAATTTTAGAAGTAGAAGCAGTGGTGGTGATAGTAACTACTCCCTGGTCAGATGATGTGATGAGGTGACAGGACAAAATCCATACCTTCTCCCTGGAGAGTGAGGTGCTAGAGAGGGAACCCATCCTGGTCATCTCATACCATCTTCCATAGGGCACTGCTGTATGCTGATATGTGTTAAAATAACCTGTGAATGTAGGAGTGCTCTTCATAAACCTAGATATCTGCTGTCACTGGCCAGTCATGGGTGGCTTTTAGTTTTCAGTAGCAATTCAGTCCTTCTAGACTGCCTCAAAATAAGAGTAATCACGTTGTTGTATTATTCACAGTTGTTTTTATTAATATGGCATTTTTCCAAGAGTGGGTTATGTCATGTTACTAAAGGGATGAATGTTGTTAAAATAATGGATCTGTGGAAATAATTTTTGTTAATAAATGGGTGGTCTAACTTAACTTCAGCTTGTTCTTTTTTATATTAAATTGCTTTGATTTAGTAAAAGTAGTTTTTGTACCTCAGCTGGTAAAAAGAAATGTGTTTGTATTTTCTTAGAAATAAAAAGTGGTGATGCTGCCTTTGAAATCATATGTATAGGGAGAGCTTTCATACCAGCATCTGGCATTGATTGGTTTCAGATTGCTTTATGGTTACTAATTAATGTCCTCACAGCCAACTAATGCAGCAATATATTTCCATCCTGAGGACTTAATTTTGAGTAGTAGTACACTATGTAGAACAACTAACAATTTACCAACAGAATTAAGGTAATAGGACCAAATTTTCTTTTAATGCACACTGATATCAGTCACATTCCATCAAAATAAATATGAGCAGTAAATAGTCTTTTAGGTTAAAAGCATCTGAAATGGATAGGGATTTGTTCTGGAAAATTAAAAATAGGGACTAATGAGTTCACCTTTTGTATAATAACTTGTTAGCTTTTGCATAGAGGAAACAGTTTTATGTTCGTTATAGCCGGTATGTTTCAGTATTGATACTTGTCCTGATCTTTCAGTTGATTTATTTTTGATTATTAATATGATTCTCCTCTTAATGAAGTTTAGATAGATTTTTTTGTTGTTGTTGCTGTTGAGCCATATCTTCTAATGCATTAGCATTTTTTTCTACAGAGCCTGTCTGAAGCGTGCGTTCTGTGCCTGTAGCTACTTTGGTGCTTCTGTTTTAAGAAGCATTTCCAAATCTTGCATGCTGTATTTAAAAAAAGCAAATTTGCATTTTATGTCAGATTATCATTTTGACAGCCTTCTAATCTACTGTGTTGCTCATAAGTGAATAAATAGATGGAATTACAAGTTGTTATCCATGGGAAATCATTTAATGATGTAATTACTATTAATATAGCAGCTAACAATAATGATAAGATTAAAAAAAACCTCTAGAAGGAATCCTTAAAATGATGTTGCAGTTTTTGTCTTTCTGAGAAGGGAAGTATCTCAAGATACTTACAGTCCAAAATCCCTTGGTTTTAGTTTTCCATGGATGTTAAGGTAAATACAATTATACTTATGAACTTCCAGTGTAATAGGTTTTGTGCTGTAGAGAAAATGATACAAAATACCAGAGTAATGAAAGTTAATTATAGGTCCAAATTAATTAACACATGTACAGTTAGCATTTCACATGAAGTACATGCTGTTTACTATGCTGGATGTTGAGGGTTCACAATTAGCATGCCCTGCAGCCAGTGCAAGCAGGCAATGGGGATATGGGGCTGTTGGCTTACCTGGTGCTGCTGGAAGCAGCAATGTCCCTGAACAGAAAACAATAGTTTGCTGAATGACATTATTGCTTAGACTGTTCTTTATATTCTTCTATTAAGCATACCTAAAAATATTTTTAAAAGTAAATGGACTATTATATGTGCTCAGATGGAGATATTTTTGACAGATTTATTATAAAATCAGATTTACCAAATTTCTGTATTATCGATGCTGAGGATTTCTGTCTCATTCAATAGCATTAACTGTCCTCTATGACATTTACAGGCCCAGAGTATGTCACACCAAATTTTGGCCACAAGATTTTTCAATTTTTTTTTCACCCTTATAGTACAATCCTCATCAATAGCATGCATTCCAAAATACAGATAAGGCCCTCGGTCCCCCCAGAAAGTTAAAAATTTGTGAATTTGAACACATTTTCAGAGATGCTGTTTTTGCCTATAGTTAAAGGATCAGTTGCCAGTAGTATCATAAGACATCCCTGTTAAACTGGACTTATTGGGATCCCAAGTGGGCCAGGGCTTTCCAGATTCCCAGATTCTCAAAAGAAATTGGAAAAGGAAGTTGTTAACTTCAAAATACACCTGAGTCAGAGAATATTAATTAGATCAGGAATGTGCAGTTGCTAGTGAAGCATCTTCTCAGTGCTTGGTGTATGTTGCTTTTGTTCTTGTTGATTTTAGATGTGAATATAATATTTCCTGTTGTACAAAAGATAAGATAAAGTTTATCAGGTACAATCCTGTGTTTTTTTTTTTTTTTTTTTAAGTCAGTTGCCAAAAGGTTGACTCTTTTTTTAAATCAAAACTAGCATTCTAGTAAATGTAAGCTTTCCATTGCCTTCCACTCCTGCCAGATTAGGTCTTGGAGTTCAGTGCTGAGGTGGAGCTGATCGTGGGAGTCAAGTGTCAAGTGCCTTAGCAGGGATTGAATTCAGGAAAAAAAACAAATTTAAGAGCAATTTGCAGTTCTTTTTCAGAAGTACACAGGAGTTGGCAACTAAATTATCTGTTCTGTGAAAATTACTTAAACTTACTGGAGTGTTTGAGCCGTGTGCCAAGAAATCCAGGTAGTGTCAAACGCTGCTTTCAACTGCAAATAATTATATGTGACTTCTGTAATACATTTAGTTAAAATATTTTTTTTAAAAAAATTAGATTTGTTACAATGAAATATAAAAATTACCATGAGGGAAGAAATAAATTTGTTTAAAAAAATCTATTTTGCTTTTTAAAAATATATCTTGGGAATCAGAATGGGTTTTCTTTTAGTTTATGGCAAATAGAAACACTCCTAAATTGATTTGGTAAAGGTATTGGTTGTACCACCACAGCAAATCTAAAGACATTATGGACAAAACTTGCAAAAAGAGAATCTTGTGATTGGAACAGACAAAATACAGTATTTACATGCTTAAGAAATAGTAAAAATAAGTTTTTGCCATTCAGTTATTGGTGACTAGAATAAAGCCCCATTTGTTTATGTGAATGGCTAACATTAACTGCAGTGGAGGAGCCACATGCCATCTCTCTCCTAAGTGATTGGCAGAAGCATCTGATGGAAGGGCTTGAAGTTCCCTGCATTGGACTACAAAATTTCCATGCTGTTTCTCTGGAGACATTTGTGCAGAATTGCTGATGTTACTGTAGCAGAGACAATAAGAAAGGAGTTGTGCAGCTTATATCCTGTCTTGATTTTGTACCTAGCTGGTACTGGAATAAAAAGCTGTTAGAAATGTGGAAGTTTATTCTTTATCCAAAGGTTCTTGTTCTTTTGTGAACTGTTAAAGACACCTCTGTTTGTACACGTAGCAGTGAACTTAATGGATTTGCTTCAGTAACAAAACATTCTCATTTTGAGGGAGTACTTCCCATTGGGAATACTGTGGCAGTTTTATTATTTTGTGAGAGCACGTATGAGTTCTCCTCCAAAGCGTTGTTCACATGCACACTGTGGACCAGTATTCCCCTGGAATCTCACCTTGGTCTGTTCCAGTCACAGATTTGGTGGACACAAAGCATTTCCAACTAAATGTGCTTGGAAGTCACACATGAGGAATCCACGGGCTTTCCTGGGATTTGCCCATCCTGAGGCAGTAATTTTTCAGTTGATCCACATTCTTCTTTCTTAGAAGATGGATCATTCCTTAAGAATGCTGAATTTTGGAGGGGGAGCATTTCCATGTGGAACTGTGGAATAATATATGGTACAACAATTAGGAAAGGACAATCCTGAAATACTAATTCCTAAAAGGATTGACTCAAAGCCTAATATCACCTTTCCAGTGTTTTTGACTTGGTCTTTAAGAGGGCTCGTAGTCCAGTAAGAGAAAGCCTTGAAGTTAGAGGGAAGACACCCTATTTTAATCTTTTTTTTAAACTTCTTTTCTCTTAATCTCTTTTGGAGAAGCTTGTTTATTAACTCTGGAAGAAATAAACTCCATATCAGCTTAGATGGAATACTCCACCACAATGCTATAAGCCTTACTGGATATATACAATAAAGTTGAGGCTGAATTTGCACTCTTTGCTACTGGTTGTGATGGTTTTCTGTTTCTTTGGAAAAATATTGTGATTCAGTAGTGCTAATCCCATCAGTTCCAAATTTATTTGGTGTTCCTGAAGCCTTTCCTGTTTTGAACTTCTATTAGAAAACCCAGTTAGAATCTGGCTAATTATTTAATTTCTACACCGCTTAGCTGTTAGTGCTAAGCGACATAATTGACATAATTGGTTGTTTTCCTGACTGGATTGTCTGTCTTTGTGGCATGGGGTGACAGGCTCTTACACAGGCTCATGTTTGCAACCTGAAAAGATGCTGTTACCTATAAGCCATATCTTGACATTTACATGAAGCCCATCAGTTTCTAGTGGACTATCCTGGTTTTGTTTTGTTTGGTTTTGTTTGTTTGGGAGGTTTTTTGGTTGTTTTTTTTGTTTGCTTGTTGTTGTTGTTGTTAGATCTAGGTTATATCCCATTCCTTCAGAACAGACCTCCTGAAGAGATCTGCCATCGTGCCAAAAGTCAACACACTCCTGAGGCATCTTCAGTGACATCTCTGAGGGATGTCTCTGTTCAAGCATTTTGTACATTTTTCCCTCATGGAGATCATCTACTGTTTTCCTTCCCAGCCCATGCCTCCATTGTGCCTTTGGTGCGACATCTGGGCACGATGCATTATTATAGTAAAGAATTTTAGAATCAGTATCTTCCTACACCTGCTAGGTAAACTTCTAAGGTTCAGATACTGCTTGGAGTCAGTCACTGTGAGAACAAGATGTGGAAATAAAATATTAACTGAATAAACGTGAATGTTGTTTAGTAGTAATGGAAAATTCTATGAAATGTACTTTATGTAGGCAGGCTCGCAACTAGTCGTCCTTCATTCTTTGTCCAAAAAGATTGGGATTTAGAAATGGAAGGGTGAAGTACATTTTACATTTTCCAGTACTTGTTGCTGTGGCAACATAGATGCATAATTTTAAAGGCAAGCATTTTTTAGCCTTTGGGGTAGATAGCATTTAGTGTCTTTTTCCTACTTCAGATTGAGAAATGGGATTTATGTTTCGTCAAATTTTTATAACTAGCATACGTTTGCTTGAAATATGATGTATGTTATGTTTGTAAAATCTATAATAATTTATAAATTAGTAAAAAGGGTGATTTCCAATTGCTCTGGCATGCCTTAAAAATGAAAGGTTTGCTATTACCGCAGAAATTATAATCTGTGTTACAAGAGCTTTGGTAAATAGTTTAATGCACTGGGAATTCTTGACAACAGATAGATGAAGACCTGCCACTTTAAAAACTCCCTTGCCTTTACTGCTTTCTAACTCCAGTAGTCAAAAGCTTTTAAGCTTTAAGTGCTCTGTCATATTTGTGGGCTTTTATAGCAAAGAGTAGAGCAGACAGCAGTGATGATGGAAAACGATGGTAGGTAGACTTCAAATACTATAAAGCATAGAGACAATTGTATGTAATGCCTGGAATTGAAACCTTTTTGAATGAAATGATCAGCCATATGTGCCACCCTTATGGACCCTGTAAGAAGAAGAAAAGAAATGTACCGTATTGCTAACTGTGCATGAAATTGCAGTGTTAGAAGATATTGACCAGATGTTTCAATCTCAACAAATAGCTTGTTATGTGACTGAGTGAAAATCTCTCTGCTGCTTTGATCACATACACCTTAAAGGAAGAAGTAATTTAATAGAGGTTGTCCAAGTTCATCATTGTCAATAAACTTTGACTTGACCTTTGCCATCTGTTTTTGATACTGTTGCTGATAGAAGCTGATAGGCAGCTGTTTACAGTTTGTGCTATGTGAATTCTGTGCTGCCAGACAATGAAAGAAGTCTCTCCACTTGTGGATTTTTTGCTGTCCTTTTCCGAGTGTGGGTGTATTCATTGAGACTGCACATCATTTAGCAGGGAAGTGTGGTTGACATATGCATGTTGCATTTTGAAAAGAAAGTTTTGTTTTACTGTTACAGATATGCAAAATCATACACGAAATATCCTAAAAATGTCACTTTGCAACAGCATCGGCTTCACTTAAAGAGTAGTACCTAAATACATATACAATGTTTTACACTGCAGAATTTTAAGGTATTTTTAAATTGCTTATCCATTTTTTATATCTATTTGAAGTGCTAATTCTTTACAAGTACAGTAGGCTGAGTAGAGTTACAGTTGCCCAGTGAGTCTGTCTTACTGTACCTGGGCATGATGTTCCATTTTCATGTTTTTTATATCCTTCTATTCACATCTGAGCACCACTGCTTCTGACCAGAGAGGAGCAAGATTTTATGTAGTACTTTATTTGCCACTTTTCATTATTTTGCACCCAGTCTTCAAGAAGGATGTTTGTATATTTTGATTTCTTTTACTGATAAAGACACTCCTAATCCTTACTTCATGCACAGCTTTGCAGTATTGATGATTTTTTAAAATAAATAGTTGTATACAATGAAACAATTGCAGAAGAATCCCAAATAAATGTGGAATTCTTTCTGTTGTGATAACCTTCAAGTAGCTGTCATCTGTGACAGTGATGAAGAACTGGTGTGACCAGCCCTATTCTGTAGGTCTGTCATCTTTTACCTGGTTTTGGGAAGGGAATGCCCAAAGTTTGAGGACAGGGAGTGACACATCAGATCAGGCAGTGGGGAAGTGGTTGTTGTCTCAGGTTCTGCCCTTCAAATGGGAATAGGACACAAGGCCAGCTGTGTCTCAGTTGTGTTCCTTGTAAGGCCTTGCAGGAGACATTCTGCCTTTGGCCTCAGATAACATAAACTGACCTTCAGAGGAGAGGCTACAGCACTTCAGGTATTTGAGGCAGAACTGTAACATTATAAATACAGCATAAGAGTGTGATGGAGTAAGGTATGTTGGAATTAAGTGTTATTTAAAGGGTGCAGTAAAAAAGAGCACTTGCTTTTGGTCACATTGAAACTTTGGAATATGGCTACTACATCTTTAATTACAGAAAATATGCTTGTATTTCCTTGTACAGCAAGAAGCTTACAAACAAGACTAAAAATAAAACTGTGAACAAGCAGATGAAGAGCAGTGATAAATAGGAAATGGAATACAGAAGAATAGCAGCACTGAAGATAGTTATTTGGATTATAGAAATTTTTTTTAAGGGACAATTTGTTAAATTTGTTTGTAAATGTAGAAGTGAATGAAGTTCTGCTCCTGAATGATTAATATTTTGATAGGCATCTTAATTTGAAAAGCTGTAGCAAGAGGCACTTTGTGGCACCATGTTAAAACTAATAGATGTTCCTGTGCAGGGATTTGTATTGCACATGTTGAGCCAAATACTGAAAAGATTTAGATATTGGTCTCAGTGCAAGGCTTTAAATAGTCATTTCCTTTAAAAAAATGTTATCACTTTTATCTAATTTGACTGGAAGTTGCTTGAGGGTGTTGTCATGCATTTTAACAATATCATTTCCTCATGCAAGATTTGGCAGCTTCAGCTAATGGTGGAAGAATTACTGTACAGGACATGGGGCTCCTTTTCACAAGCCTGTTTTTATAAAGATAAACTTATTTTTTCCTTTTCCCATTTTTTTTCTTATATGGCCACTATGTGATAATAGCTTCGCAATGTTTAAAAATCCATCAATGAAAATAAGAGAAAGGAAGAAATTTGCAAAGGTATTGGAACAAAGTGTAGTAACTCATCTGTTTTCCAAGGTCTTGCTGCTGTTGTCTCGTAAGAGTGATTCTGGAGTTAGGTATACTGGGTCTGCTTGGGATGAAGTTAATTTTTCATAGCAGCCCATATGGTTCTGTGTTTTAGGTTTGTCACCAAAACAGTGTTATTTAACACAGCAATGTTTTAGCTATTGCTGAACAGTTCTTGCACAGCATCAAGGTCTTCTCTGGTTTTTTCACTCTGCTGCCCCCAGCAAGTAGACTGTGTAGAGGGAAAGAGGTTTTGAAGGGACACAGTCAGGACAGCTGACCAAGGTGATAAACCAGGCCACATAGAATATGGCCAGCAATAAAACTGGAAGGGAGGGCGTGTTTTTCCAAGTAGCAATGGCCTCAAACAATGCCTGGGCATTGATTGTATTTGCATTATTTCTTCTTGAGCCTTGTGTTTTTTTCTCATTGTTGCACTTCTCATTCTCTCCTTTATCCCTTAAAGTGGGAGGATTGAGAGAGTTGCTGGGTGGAGGCTTAGCTGCTGGCTGGGGTTACCTCACCACAGTAGGGATTTTAATTAAATGTGTAATGGTAACAGACTTGCATTCCTTTTGAGCCCTAGGTGTATCATATCATACACAACAAATAAGTGAGCTCACTTGGAACAGTGACACTCTTTTTTTAGCATTGTTTTGTGTATTATCAGGCTTTTGAGTTTTTAAGATAAATTATTTGATTTTTGATCCCATGTGTTCTCATTTTATATGGCCATCTAAGATGAGTTGTGATTTACTTTAACATCTAGAATATTCCTAAAAGTATTTCAAAGGGGTTTTAATGGACAGGGATTTAATGGACTGTATATATATCTTGGTGGTTGGACATAACAGGGACATAATTGGTGAGGGGCACATCAGGCAGGTAAAACCTTTTGAAAAATATATGGACTCATTCTAAAATCTAGAATATAAAAATAAGGGATACTCCATTCCTGTTTTGATTTACACTTCATGAGTAGTTGCTCACATTATTTAGTTTAGATTTTAGCAGGCATGTTAAATCTTAGCTAATTTTAGGTCCTTGGAGTCCTCTCCTCTGTGAACTGCAATTTAAAATAAGATCAGATTTGACAGGTCATGCAGAGAAGAGTCCAGCTTCAAATAACGTACTTCAGATGCACTTCAGATGTCTGTATTCAGTGTTAATGAGTTTTGAAGATCCTTCACTGTGAAGGGGCATAATGCTTCCTGTTGTGTTGTCAGTTCCTAGGCATTTGGGATTCAAGTCCACAGCTGAAAACTCCTATGTGCAGAGAAGGTATGTCAGTCTAAGCAAAGCTTTGGATGCTTTGGCGTTGTTAGTTTAAGATGACTGACAGATGTGGAAATGCACTACTAGCTGCCACTTAAAAAATTAATTCAGCAACTCAGGCAGAGAACAATGTGGTTGTGAGTGTCTTCATCAGCCTCCTTGTTCCAGTTATCAGTGTTGTCCAGTTAATGGTGACACTTAAAGCAAAGCAGAGAGTTGGAGTAAAATGAAGTAATTTCTAAAGGATCTTTGTTATCGACAGAAGGCTATAAAGCTGCTCTAAGATTCATCTGTAGGATGTTTCTTTTTTTAAGTCTTATGGTAATGTGTGCTGAGACCCAGCAGAAGAAAACTCATTTTGTAAGGGAAGTGTCTTTGCAACTGAAGACAGTGAGGTAAATTGGTAGGGTCCTCCTCTACAGTGAACTTTGCAGAAACAGCAGAGAAAAGCTTTGAATGCAGATCAAGTGTTACGATAGGGGATGCTGGATGCTGCTCCTGTGGCAGAAGCATGGCATTCTCAAGATAAATAGAGTAAGCCTGGGAAATTCAAAGTTAAGAACTTTCCCTTTCTCTAATTGTATAAGGCCACTGATTTTCTTTCACATAATATAAGGGGCTTTTTCCTTTTTTTTTTTGGGGGGGGGGGGTGTGGAGGGGTATTGGTTCTCAAAAGTCAAGTAATTTCTAGTGTTAGAAATGCTTCTAGGAGTGCTTCTGTAACTTGGGAGAAGGGTTGTTTCCAAAAGCCGTTTTCTCATCAGACAAAAGTGGGAAATCGGTGTACCACAACTTTGAGTCTGAGGATTTAAAAGAGTGGGACATAGTTCCAGAGACTCCAGGCAGTCTCACAAAGTCACAATTTTTCAGAAGCTTTTCTTGTTACCAAGTTTTCTTGGCATCTCAGTGTCTTGAAAGAAAAGATGGTGCTGTTCTCTGCAATTACCACGCACTCCCTGGAACACAAAGGTTCTTACGCTTCTCTGATAGCTAAAGCTTGGCCAGAGAGTTCATCTTCTTCAACTCTGATCATCAAAAACTACATGAACAGATAGTCCTGCTACTGTGAACCCAAGTTAACCTCATGAAACTAAGGAGAGAAGTATTTGTCACCCTCTAGTGTGTCTTGGAGTAGCCAGGGTGCTGACTTCTGTTGCAAGTACTGGCCTCGGTATTTGATCATAAGAAATAATGTGTCTGTAGGGATATGGTAACCTAATATTGGATTATGCTTATTTTGAAATCAGCTGAATTTTAAGACAGGATTGTGCTAAAGGCAAGGCATAAATATAAAAAAAAATAATTGAAATTAAAGTTTTCTTGGCATTCATCAGAGTGCATACAACAAAAATATGAGGAAAATGCAATCTGTTTAACTCAAGAGAACGTCTGAAAGGTATTCTATTTCCTGTGCTCTTTCCTCTGTCACAGATGTTTATGCTAACTGAAAAGGTCAGGACCTGTCCTTGTGTGTACCTGATGCCCAAGCTGCATTGACAGAAGAAAACTTTAGAGCAGAGAAACATATTAGATTTCATAAACCACTCCCTGAGTTTCGTTTGTGGTATCCCACTCCTGAGGCTGTCGTGTTCTTTCATTATATGTTCCTGCTTTTGACACTTCTGTCTTTGGTCCATTAGCAGCCTCAAATTCCCTTGGGTGCTGGTGAGGATTCATGGTGTGGCCAGGTGCCAACCTCTCCTGACCAGACTGTCAATACAGTTTGTTAGTAGCTGCCTCTGCCTAGCCAAACCCTGGATAATTAACTCATTATGCTGATTCCCGCTGAGCTGGGTCATTTTCTGTTTCTGTCTAGAGTCTTTTTCATTCAATTAAATCTTCTATTTCACATAAATCCATAAAACTAATTTTCAATCTCTATAACCATATACCTGGCGTTAATGTGTGCAGTTTGTTATGGTCCTGCATATGATACTGGCTGTAATGCTGCATGGCTGCTTCACAGTGATAAACATCTCATGATGACTGACTCCCATTCCCATTTAGAATGTTTTAGCCAAAGAGTCACTAATAACAACAATGTGTGAAATAGCCCAGAGAAGTCTGTGTTTTCATATCAGGTTATTTAAACTTAAAATCCAGTTCTGGGTCAAATTAAAAAAGAAATCCCCAAGTACCTGCCTTGAAGAGCCTCTCTTGTTTTTTTCACATATATGCAAAAGATGCCTTCTGTGGCTCATTCCATGAGGTGGAACTTCAGTGGTGTACCACAGAGATATTTCTATCATTCAGATTCATCAAATCTGTAATGTGATGTCTGCTTTTACGGTTACTAATATGCAGCCTTGTAGCTGAGGAGAGGAGAATCAGACGAGTTCTGCTGCTGACAGCGCCTCACCACCATTATTGTGGGAATGAGAGCAGATCATTCGAAGGACTGTTGGTAACTGGGGATCTGTGATGAGAGGGTCTTTGCAGAAACACTGCTGAAGTGCTTTCCCATCTTCCTCAGTGTTGCTTAACTCATATACTCAAATGAAAATAATACCTATACAGTGGGAATATCCTCTCACTATATAATACCTGTATTTTAAATAATCATGAATATGAGTCGAGCTGCTGAAGTAGTCTGCACCACATACAGAGATTCATCTCAGGAAGGTCTGGATCGTGACTTTTGATTCTCAAGTATAACTTGACTTAAATTTAAAATCAGGATTGTAACAGCTTATATATGGCATGTATCACATCTGAGTTCAAACTGAGCTGGTGCCAATAGCCAAAACTTGTGATATTTAAATTAATTTTTTTTTTTCAGAGATCTATATGAAATATTAGTTACTACTGCTATAAATGTTGTCAGACTTATATATAAAGTATATATCATATGATAAAATGTTGTAAGCCTAAGGTGCAGTTTGAAGTCTTACTTTTTTAAAAGATTTTTTTGGGTTTGATTCTTTGATAAATGTTATTCATAGCGATCTCCATTAATTCTTGTCATTTGTGACAGTAAAGTGTGCTTGCATTGGGCACAAGCCTGCAGGTGTTTCTGTTCTTACCCATGCAGAAATTTGTTCTATATTTGCTTACAGTTGGTCACAGCAGTTTTCATCTTCTTAAATTATCTATTCCACTTAATCATATCTCCAAATATAAAGGATTGTTGTTCCTGAGACATCCTAAATGAACACTGTGGAAACGCATGTTATGTATGTCCAAAGGTGTCAAATACAAGGATAAAATTGATATCCTTGTATGAAATGTATTCTCTTATTAGGGTTTTTTTTTAATTTATATTAGAGTGGTATGGAATGGATAAGCAGAGTGTATGCATTTCACAAATGAGAGATTTAATGCTGCCACCATCGGATGATAAAATCTTTTTTCTCCTTAAACTTTATTCAAAATTGCTCCAAGAAAGAGACCTTGCAACTTTTGTCCACCGTTGTCTTATTTATAAAGACTTTACATGACTAAAAGTTTATTTTTTTTCTCTCTCTTGCTCTTCCCTGTGGAGCTGGTAGTAATAAAGAGACTAAGTCTGTATTTGCAACTTAGTTACTTGACCTTTCTACAACCCACAGCTAGCACTAATGCAGCTTTGTAATGGAGACATTATCATTTATTTAAATCTTGATTAGGAAACAATTATAAGTAGGGTTTTAGTATAGCAGAAAATTGCTGTAGCCTTTAATTCATACTATAGATTGAATGGATAAGCTTGCTGACTGTAATTAGAATGAATTATAATGACTTCAGTTGGCTGACTCACCACCAGCAGAGTAGGGCCTATGATTGTTCCTTCATATTTATTTTTTTGATTCACTCTTGATTTCACATTGCTGATAACTGCTGTTTTTTAACTTAGCACAAAATGGAGTTACGTTTACAGCTGAATGATACATTTGTTAAAGGGGAGCTTTATGAAATAACCTGGTGCCTTAGCAACATTGTGCATCTGCTCTCTTTCTTTACAATTCAACTGACAGAGCTGCTCTTAGTAAAGGTGGAGATTAGATACTTTCATGTGTGGTTTAACAGTGTAAAGAGAGAGCATTTCCTTTTTGCATGCAATTTAATGGTAGATACAAATTATTATTTTGAGTACCACTTAGCTTTTATATATATTATGAATGTTGCATAATGTTGCTTACGTTTCTCAAATGTCTTGTTTTTCTTATGTGCTCTTTTATTTTTATAAAATTTATTCTTTTTATTTATTTATGTATTTATTTTATTTGTTTAGGGTGGTTTTGTGGGCTCTTTTTCCTTTTTTTCTTTTGTATTTTCCACAATTTTTCTTTGAAGATACCATATGTTGCTTGATTAAATATAAGTGTAGGGGCAACTCCTTTGAGCAAGGAAACTTCTTTTTGTATACCTTGTAAAAACATACAAATGTACTTTATTTATAATGAGCTACATTTATTTAGGTTTTACATTAGGTGTTACAGGCTCAGTGGAATCATTAAGGGTGAATTTTGTTTTCTTTGCTGCCCTTTCCTCTTTTGTTGTACAAGATGTTTTTTACTTCAGGCATGCAAGTGTTCTTTAAGTCAAAATATAGGCATGGAGTTCAATATGGTGAGTGGAGAGGAAAAACGGCAAAAATAATATACCAGGTATATTAACATTGTTTTGTGGTTTTTTTTTTTTTTCTCCTGCCAATCTGCAGTGGATGATTCAGAAACCTCACAAAGCTGCAACTTTCTTCGGGTGCATTGGCAAAGATAAATTTGGAGAGATTTTGAAGAAGAAGGCTGAGGAAGCTCATGTGGATGCCCATTATTATGAGCAGAGTGAAGAACCAACAGGAACCTGTGCTGCCTGCATCACTAGTGATAACAGGTCAGGGGCTTTTGATATTTTCTGAAGATACAAATGCAGTTGGCCCAGTGAATGTAGCCTAATTTGCTTGGAGTATCCAGCCTTGAAAAATTGTGATTTGAATGATAAAGTGTTATCACTGGTTTGAGACAACACAGGACTGCCTAGGCCATAGTTCTGGGCTGGGCAGTGTTAATATACTTTCAGAGAATAGCAGTTATATTATGGCCAGAAAGTGTGAGATAATAATATACTACTTCTTCCTGAACTTGACAGCTTCCACTTGCTGTGGAGAGAGAAAATATGTGGGAGACAACAGCTGGTTAACAAGTATGTTTATGCAGCCTGTGTGCAAGCTGATTGGTACATTAGGCTTATACTTGATTGGCAAGTGAGAAATATACCTCAGGTGGCCCTGAGTTTAGCGAGACACTGAGTTTAGCTGTATGCTGATAGCTGTCAGCATACAGCCGGATTGAAAGGGTTAATTTCATTTTATACAAGAAAAAAGCTTTTTGTTTTTTTTTGTTGCACTTGTTGAGAAATTCTCCTAGTACCTGTAATTCTGTTTGTCTACATTTTAGAATCTTATGAATTTGTCTTTTTTGTTTTTATTTGCTACTTTTTTGCTATTAATTTTTATTGACCGTGGCCCTTTGCTTTCTTTTTTCATACTCTGCTCAGAACTCTTGAACTTGTATTCTACTTCTTTGCTGATTACCCTCTGACAATTTGTTTAGAGATTTCAAAGCCAGCCAATTAGGTTAGCCTTAATTTTGAGACGTTACTGGCACACATCAGTCCTCCCTGATTTCTGACAGCATTTAGATTTTCTGATGCTACATACTGAATCAATAATGAAACTTATATCCGTTACCCTGAAGAATATTTTCTTTTTGGCTCAGAATAAGATAAAAATATCTGTCGTTATCCTTTTTGGTTTCCCTCTGTGGCTTTCAATGCCATTGGTCCTGAGGACCTGCTCTTTTCCTTTCAAAGCAGTATCAGGAGTTAGTAGAATTTATTAAGGTGAGATAGGAGTCCCCTAATTAAAGTCCACACCATAATTTCAGAGAAGTTGGTGAATGTTCTGGGTAGAGTTAGAAAATGTGGTAGACAGCAGCATGAATTGAAATGAGAGACAGAGGAGGAAGTGTTTTCCGTATAACTTGTAGAACTCTAGAACAGTGTTAATTAGAGCAGACATCTGAGAGAAACCCCTGCAGAAGGCAGGAGCAACTTCAAAGGTAGATCAGGTTTTTCATGACCATGTCCAGCTGGGTTTTGAATATCAGAAAGGATAGAGGTTGCACAGGTTTTCTGGGCAAACTGTTCAAATGTTTGATCATTCTTCATGGGAGAAATTATTTTGATGGTATTCAGTTGCAGTATTCCTTCCAGCTTGTCTGTTCTTTCTTGTGTTCAAGAATAGTCTGGTTCCATCTGCTCTGCAAACTTTCATTAGACATTTGAAGAATGCAGTAAGGTCTCCCCTTAGGTACCTGTTCTTAAGGTTCACCCAAAGCCTTTCTGCATTTAAGTGTTCCAACCTCCTAATAATATTGATGGCCACTGCTGGACTCACTGCTCTATGTTAGTGTCTTGTAATGGAAAACTCAAAGCTGGATACAGAACTCCAGATAAGCTGTAGAGACAGAGGTTCTTCTCCTTTCTGGATATATAACTTCCTTTGTCCTCCTGTCTGCATGTTTGCTCATATACACCTGGGTGTGATTTACCTTCTCTGTGTCATGTACTGCTGACTCATGTTCCAAGCCTGGTTCACCAGCATCTCCAGGTCCTTCTCTGGAAAACTGTGTGAGATCCTGTCAATATTCAGCCTATATTGTTGTGTATAATTGCATGACTTTGCATTTACCTTGAAGCTTTCTGCCAGCCCAGTTCTTCAGGCTGTTGCATATCCACTGAATGACAGACAGCCCTGTCCTCCAGCTTGTCAACCTGTCCCTCCCAATTTAATGTTGTGCATAATGTCTTACTCTCTGGAATGAATGTACATACTCTGTTGGGGAAGGAAGTTCATTCATCTTCATCTGGAGTTTTGACACTAATTATGTCTACGGACTTCCCCCTTCATCTCCAAGATCCATATTCAGTTTTTCAGAGAGAAGAAAAGCAATAAAGATGTTTTTGCTGTGTGAATCTCTCTGTCTTCAGTCACATAGTGTCTGTGTATACATGCTGTAGCAAACACCATTTTCTAGATAACATGATGGGAAACTGACATCAAGGCTGTCGATAGGCACACAATATGAATTTAAGAAAACCATGTGCATCTCAATGGAATTTAAAAGATTAGGTAAATTTGTTCATAAGAATGTCTGCAAATACTTCTTTGACTTAATAAGCAGTATTTTTGGTTTGATAACATAAACCACTCTTTTTTCTTAATATCAAATATTTGCTCAAGGACTAGACAGGGGCTTCGTCTCAATCGATGCTTAAGAGCAGCAGGGAGTTCATGCTCCTTGGGAGAAGAAAAAATAGCTGATGGTTGCTGCTAAAGACTTTATTGTGCAATTGTCCATCCTGTGAGAGAAGTTTATTCTCAATCTTTAATTACCCTCTGATTGTTTTTTGGTTTTTAGCATTTTCTATATTGGTAAGAATCACTTCAACTTTGCCCTAGTTGATAACACTATTTATTGATTTATCGCTTGTCCCAGCTCAGATATGTGCTAACTTCCTTCTTCAACTCTCTTGTCTCTTTTGGAGTACCTGACTAGTAGCACTCCTGGTTTTCCTAGGAAGTGACTGTATATATTTATGTTCCAGATGCCCTGAGTTAAATGTTTCTTGCTTCTGCTAACTCTGTCTAGCTTTTTGCAGGAAAGGGTTCTGATCTGATGCATGATTACCATCCTGAATTCTCTAGTTTAGCAATACTAATATGCTTTCTTTTCTCAGAGCTTTTCAAGAAAATCCTAGCACATGATTAAACTCTAAAGTAATACCTACGCTCTGTCATAGTCTATGACTTTGATTTGTGTGTTCTGCTTAGAAATAACCACATGCACAGTGTCTCCATTAAGCTGTTTCAATTGAAGCACTCTGGCTGTCTCCAATTACTGTATTTCATTGAAAAAATATCTACCTAGTCTGTGCCCCACATGTTGAACTTAGTGCTGTCAGACTTACAGTTTTAATTTGGAAAAGTTCAGTGCTTTGTCGTCAGTGTAGCAATCTTTTATTACCCATATGTGCAGAGCATCTCTACAGTTGGATGTAGCCACACAGAGCTAGGTTTACAGTTTCAGGGGCATGTGGTAAGTGAAAGGAAACATATAGAAAGTCTTTGCTCAGTTTTCTGGAACATAATTGCTTTTCACTTAGCAACATACGTAGACAGACAAGATTTTTTTTTTTCAAACTATGTCCTTGATGGATATTACGGTTTGCCAAAACTGAAAGATTTAATTTCCTTTTAAAGTTTGATTTACAGAAAATTGCCATGGTTATGCACATGTCTTTCTTGGATTCACTTGGTTCTCCACTGAATTTCTTGTCATTGAAATGGTAATAATCATGAAGAATGAAACTTGTTGCCCTGTTACTTGTAATGCTACACAGCCTTGGTATATTTGTTCATAAATTTTTCTCATTTTTTTCTTTTTTCTCTTTTCCAAATGTACATTAGTTTTCATTGTATTTAGATTTTAGAATTAAAGAGATAAGCCCCAAATCTGCTCATGGGATGAAATGACAGAGAATAGTAATTTTGATATATTCAGATAAAGTTGATCTAAAGTTGATGTGTTAATGTTAAAAGGGCATCCATTGACTATTAAATTTTGAAAATTATATTTAAAGCTCTGTATGCTAGCATGGAAATAATCTGTTTCCCAGTGCCCTTTCTCTAAATATTGCATGTTATTAAACATTCTCATAATGCAATTGTATAGAAGAATTTGGTCATGGTAGCCAGAGTGGAGAAGTAGAGGTCTTGTTATGACCTCTTTTGAGGAGTACGTGTGTACGTTTTGTGTGTTTCGTAAGGCTGAGTGGAGTGGGTGAAGAAGATGATTTAAAATAGAATGAATCTTGCATGTAACAGAGGCAATGTGATACAAGTATTTTTGTTCTTGGTAATGGAAGTTGTGTCCCACAGCTTGTGTTATAACTTGTTAGGAAAGAAGGAAGTACAAATGAGTTTTTGGTAGTGTTCCAGTAATCCACAGCTAAGCCAAAGTTTTTTTTAACAGTTCATCATCTAAAAGTAGGAACCTGACCCTTTTTTATTTGCTAAAGGAAAATGTGAGCCTAATGGGGGGGAAAAAAAAACCCAAAAGAAACCCCTTTTAAAATAATATAACTATTCATTGGAAAATTAAAATGGCAAGACTTACATATCCATCAACCTTTTTCTTCTAGTGAGGGAAAATAGTTTTCAGAAGATAAACTGGAGTAACTGCTTTTTTTTAGGTGTTAGATATTAGAGGAGTTTTAATGAAAATCTGCAGATGCTAAAGCATGTGGAGGGAGTTGATCACAGAATGAAACTAAGGTTGATTCAAAGCAAACGAAGAAGAATATAATAGTCATCAGTTACCTAAACTATGTAGCTGGATTTAAGATACATTATTTAATATAATATTTAAATTATATTTAATCTATTATTTAAATATATTATTTACTTTTCAGGAAATGGTCAAATAAAGTATGTGTGGCTTGTGGTGCTCTTTGTTAATTGCTTTTATGTTCTGTAGGATCTTTGTGAAATTGTGTTCATTGTGAGAAATTGGCAGTACTGTTGTTTACAGAGGGTCTAATACTTGTTCTTCAATCACTTTCAGGTCTCTTGTAGCTAACCTTGCTGCTGCTAATTGCTATAAGAAGGAAAAGCATCTTGATTTGGAGAAGAACTGGAAGCTGGTGGAAAAGGCCAAAGTTTATTATATAGCAGTAAGTTCAGCCTCTTTCAAATTGCTAAAGTTTGTGTTACAGTATCCTGAAGTTTAAGCAATGAGTAGTATGTCTGTTGTATGTGCTTTTGAATGATTTTATAGGAAGATGGGGAAAGAAAATGACTGCTTCAATTTCAGCACAGTTTGATTTCTTCAAAATCAGATGTACAAATGCAGAAGTATGTTTTAGTTGTATGTTCACTTAAATTGATGGGAAAAAATCATAAGAGCTAAACATATTTTCGGAGCTTTTGTAGTAATGCATCAAATTTACATTTCACATTTTCTAGTAAATCGTTGTGAAGGATGCACAAATTATGTAGAAAAACACTATTAGCATAATTATTCACTGCAAACAGTTTGAGCTTATTTGTGTGAACAATCTTAATTGCTATTTATTCCATAGTAATTACTGTGGCACCTTATAACTCAATATTTCAGAAACAATGAGTTTGACAAATCTCTTAAATGTGGGTGGTGGGGCAAACTGATTTTAATGATTCTTCTGGAATAAAGAGGAGTTTGAGGGGTTTGAGGATGGGGCATTAGTAGATTCACAATTAGTATTCTTTTTTTTACCATCCAGAATGAACCAATCCAGATAAATGTATTTGTGTAGATTATGTCTTGCCTAAATAGCAGTGGTGAATTTGTTTTCACCTTGCTCTCAAGTTGATATGACTGATCAAAATTTACCAACGTAGAACATCTATGACAGATTAAAACCTCATAACATGCGTGTAATATATGGATTCTGTATGACAACTGTTTCCATTCTGCTACCTGAGCTATATGGGAGCAGCTGGCAAGAAGTGTAAAAACTTGATTATCCAGGAGTTACAAGTTCATTGAAAATACAGTTACTTCTTTTAGATGGTGTTAATGTCTCCTACAGCCAGTTAGTGTGCAGTGCTGTAGGCTTTACATGGTTGTTATTGATTCTTGTGTATGGCCAAGACTGCCCCTTTATAACTGTCAAAAAATACTTACAACCTTCTCAGTGTACAAAGAAAACACCTCCCGCTGTTATGACCATATGTTTGTGCTGTAGTTAAAATATATGTAGGTGTATTGTCTACTAATTTTTTATTGCTGTTTTATTCATGTGTTCCGAGTTCTTTATTTTCCAAATACCATGCTTGGGAATTTACTGCTGTTGACTGAAAAATTTTGAAAGGCTAAGAGTATAGTTTAAGTAAAGAAGAACGACAAATATCCCCAAAAGTTTTACTGCACTAAATTTGGGGTTGTTTTTTTTTTTAAATTTCCCAATGCCTGTATATCATTCCTAATGAAGCTTCCTATGTACAATTTGGAAAACTTAAACTTAGTGGAGATGCTTCAGGAAAACTGTGAAATATTACATGATGTGCTAAACAGGTTTGTATTTTTTAAGATAAAGCCTTCCTCATGTTTTAGTTCTGAAGTCACTCTTCTGTGTTCAGTCAGTTTGATCACTTAAAATTTTGACTAGGTGATTCACTACACTGATTCTTGTATATATTAAAAGCTGTTTTTCTTGGATGCCAATTCTACAATATCCAAACTTTGTCTAGGAGACAGAATTATTGTACTAAACTGAAAAGAAACCCCAAGATGTGCATGTGATAATGGATAGAAAAATAACATTGAAGTGCTAATAAATGGTTTTATATATTTACAATGTGAAACTCAGATTAGTGAAGTATATGATTTATAGGAGGTGTTTTGAGTGAAGAACCTTGTTCACATGTATAGCAAAAGCACTCAAGGATGGGATCAACTCAGATTTCTAGGACAGTATTATCACTTCAGATTACAGATTGCATATGTAACATTACTGAAGGAGAGGAGACAGTGTAGAACCATCCATGGTTCTTCATGCTACAGTGTGCTCATGCCCTTTTCTTTTATTTAGCTTCTTTATTTTTGGGTTTGTAGTGATTACCAGATTAAATGAAACCATGTAGTGAGCAATTACCACTCCTGAGGTAGAGGGTAGCTCTGAGTCATTAATTTGTCTGCTGTTGTCTGTCTTCACTTTATTCTTACCTTCCTTGACTTTGCACTGTGCATATGTTGCTTTTCATTTCCTTCTTTCTATCTAGCTGTCACCTATTTCTGGGATTGCATTAAAGTGTATGTCAGTGACAGATACTTAGTCTGGAAATCCATGTCCTGAGATGATCAAACAATTTATTTTCTAGGCAGAACTGGGCAGTTGTTGCTTTAGGACAGGTCTCTGATATCCCGTGGTCATCTATATGTGCTTCCTAGAATAGATAATATGCTTTTCAATGCAGCATTCAGCAGAATGACCCTCACATGAAACTTAGCTCTGAAATCTAATCAATTCACAGAGGGAGGAGTAGGTACAAAGGAAAAGATAGTGAAGCCGTGACAGAGCCCTTAAAAACAACTTCTGTTACCATGAATGAACACAATACATTTATTTTAGCCATCTGGTAATCAGATCCAGCAGACAAATTAGAGAAAGACTAGTGGAGAATAGGACCCAGTAAATCACAGATAGAAGCAAAATACAGAGGCTGCCCCAGCTTTCTTTCTTAAAGATGGTAAACTTTGAAGGTGTATTTTAATCCTTTAAAATTACTCTATTTTGTGTCATTTAAGATAGGCTGCATGTACTGTCAAACTCTGCAATTTCTTTCCCTTCTCCAGATACAATTCCTATACTTGCTGTAATTTATACCACTGACATAGTATCTTCCATTCTGTCATAATCATTTTGCTGTGCATCAGCTAGCTGTGCTGCTGGTGTCTGATTAGAATTACTGTGAGGAATTTTATTTGGTTCCTACTGAGGCTAGAAGATGTCTCTTCCTCAGACATTTCCCTTATTTCAGAATACATTGAGAGTCACAATAGCACTAAACACTGTCATTCAGTCTCTGGAGCTGTGAGTGGGACACAACATGAAACTAATTGTAAATTTGGGGGAGGAACAGGCAAATTAATTTTTTGTTTGTTTGTATTTTTTCATTCTGTGACTTTCTGCTTGTTGTCAGGACTTGCATTTTAGAAATTGTAAATGTCAGGGTTGCATCTTACAAATTTGGGTGATAAAACTCCGTATTTGTGCACCTTGTCTTATTTTAAAAGGCGTCTGTGGGAGTTGCTGGTGTTCAGCTTCTTTAACATTACACACAAACATTTTGACATTATTAATGCAACTTGCAGTATATAGCTGGTAATTTTTGTAGTTTACAAAGGCCTGAAATGCAAAGATATTTTTATTGTCAGTGATTTTGGTTTAAAAAAAAATGTTGATAAGAGCTACTTAGAACAGCAGAAAAAAATTGAGGAGAATTTTAGTCAATTGACTCCAATGGGTAACTCTGTGTTACTGTATATAAGTAAGAAATTTTGCATTTGGTCTTCCATAATGGGAAGAAAATGGAAAAGGAGAAAATGCTTTCCTTCATTAAAAACTGCACATAACCTTGTGAAATCTTAACTGTATCAATTAATACATACAGCTTGCTCATACAGGCAGCTGAATTTTAACTTTCTCCCTGTATGTGAACGTGATTGTTTACAAATGTGGTGGCTTCCCAGATATGTGTTTTCTCCTGTTCCAGTTAGCCATCCTTATTTCAGCCAGTTATTTAGTTTTACTCAATTTGTCCTTCTGTCCAACACCTGCATTTGTTCAATGTTTGCAGTTGGTGATTATGAGGTGGATGGAACACTGGCATTTGATGCTCGTATTTTCTTTGTGTTGAAGTAATGTATTTCTTCTTGAAAGTTCCTTCTGCGCTTCAGTTGGGTTTTTTTGTTTGGTTTCTTTTTCTTTCCTTTACTAAGCATCTGAAATGGCAGTGTTGACTGCAGTTGTGTTCTCAATCTGTGGTAATGTGCGTCTTAGCTTAGAATGGATCAGTAAAGTGGTTTCCAAAACCCAAACAAATCTTTGTTATTTCGCTGTTGTTATTTCAGAATCTGTAAAAGTTTAAACTATTATCTTCTCCTACTTCTGCATAGCCAGTACTTGAAGTTTCTTAATGATGATGCCCTTCAGTTGTACCACATCGAGTATAAAATGTTCTAATGCTGCTTAGATTTGTTAGCCCACAGTTGAGTTACATTCAGCATCTTCTGTGCTTACAGAGTTAATATCAAGTGTAGTTTATTTTGATGATAATGACAGTTCTGATAAAGACCAGGAATTCTGGGCTTAGCCAAGTTTCCAGGAGGAAATGTCATTTATTACAGCAAATCATAATGAACCCAATGCAGCACACCTGTCTGCTGGAGAAATTTTTAAAACTCCAACCACCCTGGTCTGTTTCAACAAACACTGGGGTATTTTTATATTTATTCTCTTTTAATGCCTAAGTGCTTGTCTAAGCAGAGAGATACTGTGGTAGTGTAGTGGGCTTGATGGAGGAATTATCTGGTTTCAACATGAGTCTGTCAAAACATAAGCTTGATGTCAGCAATGAGTAGCAAAGCTTCAATAACATTCTACAGTATTTTACATGGGGTTTGGCTATTCTACTTGAGAAAAAATGCTGATTATTACAACAATGTAAGTATAAATGAAATTTCTTTTGTGCTGTCTCTTCCTTTTAGAGACTTATCAGTGAATGCATTTTTATTGTAATTTACTGCTATGATGAGCATGATAACTTACAATGGACTGTGATAGGCTTTTTCCTTTGAAATGTGCTAGGTCTGTGTGTGCATCACAGGAAACAAGATACTGGCAGGAAGCAAAATATCCCTTAAAAAGGACATTTGTTTGAATAACTTCGCAATAGTGTTTTCCCCATTGATAACTTTTGCCATAATGCTCTGGCACCAGTGTGTTATGCCATTTGACATGCAAAACTGTTTCTCACAATGACGAATAGGTTTTATGGCCAGGAAAACACATTACTGAGTATGTCAGCCAGAGAGAAGAAGGTGCAGCTAGCAACAGTTAGTTGTGGCCTGTTTTGGTGGCCTGGGATAACATCCCCTTACTGAAACCCACTGTCTTGAGGCATTGTGTTTTCTGGATGTCATTGCTGAAGTGGGATGCATTTGTTGTGGAGAGATGGTACACTCTGTATCTAACCAGGAAGTAAATCTGCCATTTACTGGCTTCCAAAACAAATATGGGGAAAGGAGCCTTTCTCTCTCATAAATACAGAAATCCACAGCTTTATTTCTTTGATTAAAATGCAAAAAATGCTGTGTCTAAACCAGCCACATGTTGTGTCATCCTGTGACATATTTAGGGAGTGCATTATACTACCATTTCAGGTATAACTTCTCATGCATAAACTATCTTGTTTGTGTTTTCCCAAGTAACTTACGTGAAAAAATGAATGAGAAACCTTTTTCTTATTTTTTGTTGTGAAATTTGGTCTTCATGATGTCATTCTTAGAAGTGAATGCTTTGTACTTGATATAGAAAAATACGTCATCAGCTTTTAATGAAGGTTGTACGTCCTGTTTCTGTAGGATAAAATTAAAGACAATCAGTCTAACATTGTAAAAATATTTAGTTCTAAATGTTCACCTCTGCTATTAACTGTATTTTTTAAGATGAAGAACATACATATTTCTTTTTCAGTCGTTCTCCTCCTACCCCAGTAGCCTTTAAATTGCAGATATGTTTCTTCAGCACAGTAATTAGTGAAGTTCAGTCATCGCTCCTTTTATCATGTGATTTTTGTGTGGTTTTTTTAGAAGAATGCCTTATTAGAACACTTACACAGCCAGTCTAGCTGCAACAGCCAGGCGGCAATAGCAGTGCCATTTTTCACAAAGAAAATGTTGAAAAGGAGCCAAATGTTTGGTGGCAGAGTCTGTTGCTAGGAAATCAAGTTCCTGAGGCGATTAATGACAAAGCAAGCAATAAAAAGAAGGCAGAATTACAGATTTAAAAGAGGGGGGAAAAAAAGTGGTTGGTGTTATAATTACCCAAAGAAATCCGTGCTCATTAAATTGGCTGTTTTTATGATTGACTTTAATTGGAGGTTAGCTCAGATATTTAGCTCCTTTCCCACCCCTTTAAACACACACATGCACATAATCTGTAGAACTGCAGACTTGTTTTTCTAAGCATTGAGAGGAGCTTGCCCTGTAATTTGATCCCCACTGACAGATGCATTTTCTATGCTGCCATTTTGAATTAACCTATTGTGCAACAATTTTCCTCAGCTCTGTTGAATAAAACATCAAGTCTTATTACCTCAGATGGATTTGATAGAGTAAAAGAATGTACTTCTAGCTGAAGTAGACTATTTGCAATGAGTTCAGTGATTTGAACTCTGCCAACAAGCCCCAATAATTTGTGATGTATACTTAAAGAATGAAAGAGAGAGGAGCCACGTGGGGGGTCTTTTTGGCTGTATGAAGTTCAAACATAAACCTTGGAGTAATATTGTTGTGTGTGCTAAGGTTATGTCCCAAGATCAAACCTTTTTAGATAAAGTATGTTAACTGAGATTTTTTTACTATTAAGCAGATTAGGTTTGAACTAGAGATTTTCTTACCCCAGTAGTTACCCAAACTGTCAGGCTACTGTGGGATTAGAAAAATAAAAATCAGTCCCCTCTCCCAGAAGCCCCAATAGTTGGATTTTACCTCTGAGACTTCTTTTGTGAAGAGAAATTTTCCCTTATAAAGTTAGGCTAAAATAAATGATGTTTTACAATTATATTAAATTCCAAATAATTCTGTGATAAGGGGAGAACAGGATTTCACCTTATTCACTTTTCTGCCCAATTAGAAAAACTTACACAGTTGGTTCAACAAAATTTTGGCACAGAAATGGGAAAGCAACTGACCCTGACATTTAAATCCTGTCATGTTTCATTGCTCGTTTCAAGACAATATTGCCTACTTGGAGCAAGTGATAAGTGAGAAAATAACCTTTTACAATACCTGCAAGTGAATACACAGAAGCTAACTGTAAAAACTAAATGATTCCATAGCTCTCTGAATTCCGAACCAAACAGTGAAACAATAGAACTGTGCGTATTCTGTCCAACAAAACCCACATCACTAATCAGATGCCAATGCCAAGCTGTCTGCTTTGTTAAATACCCAGGTTCCCTGAGGCAAGAAGACAGCTGCTATAACTACTATGAAATTTGGTAGCTCAATCTATTTTTGCTACCCTTGGGCTATCAAGCTACTGTTAATTCAGACCACCCCAATTGGTACACTTTAGGGATTTTTTTCAAAGTGTTTGTAATTAAAATGATAAAACATCATTATTACTCCAAAGATGTTGTGCACGCTTTGTATTTGTCAGATACCTACAGAGATAAACCCAGCATGTAATTTTCATTGACATAATGGTTGTGATTGCATTACCCTTTTAAAAGTATATTGCTTTTTAAAGTGGGGGGGGCGGGGTGGGGAGAAGAAGGGGAAGGGCATGCTTTTATTTCATTAATAGAATATGTAAATCTGTTGAAATACTAAATCATTCTCTTGGTTGTAAGCTACTTGTCTGCAAAGACTGAATCAGGCTTAGCAGCAGGCTGAGGAGTGCTGAGAATTGGTGTTCACAAGGGACAGGGACCTGCTGTGCCACCCACAGCTCACTGCAGAGACCTCTGCTCCCAGGTGCCTCTGCCTTTAGGGACACTGTGTCTCAAGTCCTATGTAAAGTCTGGGCAGACTTAACACACTTATTTAAATGTAAATTAAAAAGGGAAGACTTCACACTCTAAGTGGTGAGGTGAGTCAGTTGGAATGGAAAATTTTACTGTAGCTTCTCTTGCATGTCAGACTTTATTTGATGCTCTCCTTATGAGAGCATATGAATTTTGTCTGTTACCATGTCAACTTTCTTAGAGCAAAATCTCAAAACTAAAGCATCATCAAATCAAGGCATTAGAAGCTCTGAAACAATATTGGTTCCATCTCGTATTAATTTTTGTTCCAGTACTTCTCTGATAACTTTTAAAAGAATTGTTAATTTAAGACTGCTCTAAAGACAAAAACTTGAAATTTGTGCATTTTTCTAGTTTGAGTTAAACTTGTTTGTTTTGGTTGCTGCCTACCAAAATTTATCATAAATTCATAGTCACCACTCTAAGTGGTTGGTTGAAATGTGAGGTTCCTTCTTTCTTCTAAAGAGCTTGATCTCATTAACATGAGGAAATGTCATAGTCTACATAACTCTGAAAAATGTATTGTATCTATGTCATCAACTTTTACATTAAAAAGACATACAAATTCTGCAGCAACTGTGCTCTGATTTACATGACGAAAGTTTATTTCTTTAACAGCAAAGACTGTGCATAACTTTAGAGCTAAGCTATTTATGATAGCTCACTACTTGGTCTGAAGTGAAAATTACAGTTTCATTTATTATTTCTTTGCATAATAAGGACAGTGTAGTTGTTTAAATACTTTATTTTTTTTTTTTTTTTTTTGGAAATGGTTATGATGAATGATTTGCTTTGAAATGAACATTGAAGTGTTAACTTGGGCATATCAAATATCATTTGGGCATGATATTTCAAAGCCAGTAACTTGCAGTAAAATTATAGAATGTTAAAATATGCATGCACATAATGCAAGGGGATTCAAATATGCTGCTTCTTATCCCAAAACTTAAACTGTACTGAGGGGCATTGATCTTCACTGTAGACTACAGGTGCTTTGAAATAACAGGATAGGAACCTGCAGGCTACTTTTTGATTCTGCAAGAATCAATTACCGTTTTAGAAAGTAAAGATGTTTTTACAGCATAGCTAATCAATATCCTAAAAGTCTGTGTCAAGAAAATTTTTGTGCTACATTGTCCTTAGTAATTGTGTACTTGGAGTAAAAAAACTAGTAAAGAAACCTAATATTGCAAAAATGCTTCTGCATGGATTTTCAGTGATAATGTATTAAACACATAAATAGTCCACCTTGCAGATTGGGCTTTTTTCAACTTTGTGATAAATTATTTGGCCCTTTAGGAGGCAGAAAGGCTGAGTCCTGCCAGTTTTCTTTGTTATCAGGTTTATTTGAAACAGGAGTTGACTGATCCCAAAAGCAGGCTCTGGAAGTTCATTTGAAAGGAGCAACTGAGAAGTTTTTGTGGTGTGGCTTTAATCCTTCTGGTCAGGCTGCTCTTCAATCAGCAGTGCACCAGGTCACCTTGGTAAATGTGCTTCAGACTGTCTGGTTTGGTCAAAAGAGAGAAGATCCTTCTTTTTTCTTTTCTCTTTCATTTAATTAAGGGTAGAATGCTCAAGGTAATACTACATTCTCTGAATAAGTAATAAGTGCTAGTTTTGAAGAATTGTTTTAATTTGGAAGAGTGGATGTGAGACACTTTCTAAGGAATATACAGACCATCGTGGTAGCAGGTAAAACATCATTTTAGCAATATGAACAAGATAAAAATACCAGTACTAATCCTTGCAAATGTTTGACTTAAACAAAAGTTAAAGGCCCTTAGAATTTTTCCATAATAGAAGGATTTTGCTGATGCAGCTGCTGTGGAAAACCATCCTGGGGATTTACACTTCTTTCTGGCAAAAGTACCCTAATATGGAGGCACTTTATAACAGCTGCTGCCCCAGCAGAAGTGCTCTCACCTTCCCAATCATACTTGCACCATGTTTCTATTGGCAGGACTGTGTTGGTTAAGGATAATGTATTTTTTTTCATGTTTCTAAATAATTTAGCTGCTTGAACAAAATAATTTAATAAACACCTGGCCACAAACACCTGGTGAGTATTCACTATGAATACTCAGACCTCATGGTCCATAAATACTGCAAAGCTCTTCTGAAGTCAGAAGATTTCCCATGGTTAGTACATGGCTAACAATTCTCACCCTTGAAGATGAGAAGATGTGCCTTGTTACCACTTTTTATGCTGAAGTTACAGAAGCTGTTTCGCAGAATGCCACTGCTCCTAATAGTTTTTCCAACTATGGTATTGCCAGATGCAATATAACAATGCTTTCCTGCATATTTGAAAATGGTGGGAAACAGCAGTTAACAGTATTTATCATGAAATATGCCTCAGCATATGCCTCTGAACATGTCTTTTTAAGACCATATGGAGTATAATTGGTGCTGAACAACATTGAGGTGTTTTGTGAAAAGTAAAGGCTAAGCATTATAAAGAGTCATAAAATCTGAAAGAATGAGGCAAATGTAAGAAATGGGAGAAAGAAGGTGGTACTGAATACTCTGTCTTGCTCTCTGCGTAACCTGACGTGAGAAACCACAGTATTTTTCATAGATTTCTCTTCACAGTAGGGTTAAAATAAAGAAATTCAGCAAAACAGTGGCAGGTAGTGGATATGGAAGATTGTGTGAGTAATTGGAACGAAGCAGAGACAACCTTGTCATCTACAGAGGGCACCCAGGACAATACTGGCATTTATAGCTGTGCATATTGTCATTGATCACAGCAAAGTAAGGTAAGAATGAACTTTGTTCCTTAAATATTAATTTCCCTGTCCTCTGAGGACTGTAGTCAAAGCAAAATACCTTTTATTTGTTTAGTTATTAAGATAGGTTGTTTCCAAGAGGAGAAATTCCGACTTAGAATTAATAGAGCCATGTACTAAAATTTAAATTCCTCATTATTTTCTTTATTTTAATCATGAATTACAACTGAACGTAGAAAAAAATTACAAACTATAAGTGATGGAAAATTTTCAACAATAAGAAGGATCCAATTTTCGCTGAAGAAAGAGAGAAATTTTCAATGAGTGTGTACATAAAGGATAGTAAGTATTCATTCCCCAGAACCAGTGCTGTCCCTGAGTGCTTCTTTATACTGCTGAGAATGGGCAGAAGAGAGTTTCTGCTGAGGACTGTAGATTCTTATCTGCCTAATTGAGCCATCATTTGTTGACATGAGGGAAATCATGTGACCTGCCTTTAATGCATTTCACAGTAACAGCAGAAGTAGAAAATGTAGTTCATGGAAGAGGAGCACAAAACATTAAAATTTTTTAGACTATGGAATATTGTGAAATTTGTATTGCAGCAGAGTCAAATGTTTGAACATTAGCATGGTAAATACATTAAATAAAATAATCAGATTCTAATTATCTTGAAAACATTTAATTTCTTTCTATTACAAAGCCTACAGACCTTCAAAATATGAATTTAATAAGTACTTAGTTTTATCAGTATGATGATAAAATTATGTTAGTGAAATTGAAAGCATGTGTCATCTTTCTTTTCTTTTGAGTAAAAATGTCATTATAGTAATCTGCCCAATTGCAGAGTTGGTACCAAGTGTTGTACAGTGGTAAAAGTAACAACAGAAAATCATCCAATATTATGATTTAGTAGATAGATATCACAAAAGAGTATTAAACCCCCCTGTAATTGGAGGCATATTCTCTGCTTTATTCAGTCACTCTACCATATCAATTTTATATTAAACTTCAGTCATGCTCCCCAACCAAATATCCTATTTTATAGAATGTAGAATTACTGGCTTAACAGTTGTCTTGTTGGGGTTTTTTACAGCACTAGGTTTAATTGATCTCATCTGTAAGAAAGTTACTTTCAATTTTGTTCTAAAAACATGGGATTATTGACTGCTCTGTTGATAAAGTGACGTCATAGTTGGAGGAGAAGGGCACAGCAGCAAAACCACTTTAGAATTATACCTAGATTTTAACAGAGTAACCGGAGATTGATAGCATTGTGGAGATTTGTTTACAAATTAATAGATAATCTGATTGTGTCTGCTGATTCACATATCACTAGCAGTTGTGTCACCACTGATCTGACAGGAAAGAGTACTCCTGTCCTTCTGCAGCTGCAGATCTGTGTAGGAAATCATCTCTGTTGAAAATAGTTGGCAGATGCCAGAGTATTGTATGTGCTTCTCTTGTTTTAGTCTTGTCTAGACATCCACGTGTGGCTGCTGTTGGGATGCAATACTGGACTAGGAAGGACTTTGAACTGATAATTTACTATTGCAGCTTTTAAGTTCAAAAGATTCATGGCTTGCATCTCTCATTCTTGCTTTTTGACCTAGTGGGAGAACTGAAATGGAAACAATAATGAAAAGTAAGACAAAAGCATCAGAGGTTAAAAAGAAAAGTATGAATCTTTAGATGTTGGGGAAAAAAATTCTCCTGGGCATGTTATAATGTAGTGTCTTTCTCTAAAAATGATATATGTGCTTTAATGGTTTATTTTCAGAAATACTGTGATAATGTTAATATAGTAGAATACAGCTTACACGTTAGTGAACCATGGTAGAGCATTTAATGTGTTTTCCACACTGACCTATTGGTTTTAGATTTGAAAATAGATTTTGGTAAGCTATAATTGTTTTAAACTTGTGTTGCCAATTAAAAAGCAACTCAACAATTAACATCTGCCTTGAAGGCAAATGTTTTAATTCTGATGGTACAATGTAATAACATCTAAGTGAGTAGAAAATTCCGGGATGAATTTAGACTTTTACATGTAGAAGACAATACCCAGCATGTTAGCCAGGACATTAATTCCATTTTCTTAGCTGTAGGCTATAAATGGTCATAATACCTAAAAAGCTATAATTCAATCACAGTCAATATATATTTGAGCTGCTTTCAGAGTCATCCTTGCCTCCTGTTTACTCTTATGGAGGAATTGTTCAGGCCTTTGGACAGAATGCAGGATATTTTGGTGCTGAGTGATATTTGCCAGGAAGGAAAAGTATGTCCACATTTCTTCCTATTCTCCTCACAGCCCAGTTAGGTTAGAATGGAGAAACCTTAGACATTGCCCTTGCTTGCTCTATTTTTACTCATAAATATATTTGTGCATATGTAACTGATGAATCAGTTGCAATTTGGAAAGTGATTTTTTTCCTTCTCCTAACAATAATTAGGCAGTATTGTTATAGTAAGAGGGGTTTTTTCCAAAAAATCTTAAGCTCATCATTTTGTCTTCCCAATCTTATTAGCACTTTAACATATTTTAACATATTTAACATATTATAATGTTAAAAGTAGTTACTGACATTTTATTGTAACTAGACACTATTTAATATTGTATCAGTTTTACAACAGTCTTGTCCTCTTGTTACAATTCAGGTAAGTTTTTAATTTAACAATAGGCTAGGTTTAAAAATAATGGAAAATACATATCTTCACATGGAATTCCTGGAAATTGCTTCCACTGGTAGTTGGAAGACTTTTAAAACAAGAAAAACAAACCCAAAAAACCTTAATATTATTGTGTGGTTGTGGTTTTGGTTTTGCCAATTCAAAATGTCTAGTGGAAATAAATTTCTGGTTTTAGTACAGCAAGAAAACAGGGATCAAGATAATAAGAACTTTGGTTTGTTGATGTGGCCACTGGCAAAAAATTAGTGTTGCAGAGTGACTCATCTGTACCAGAAGGGCAGCAATAGCCCACAGCTAAATAAAAAGAAATATCAGTTACTTTGTGTGTACTCTTTTGTTTTGCTTATGTGCATTAATTATTTTATATGAAATAAGATTAAATACTTACTATGACCTCAATAAACTGAAAAAATTGCATTATGAATTAGGCAAAATCTTACACAACAATCAGATTATGGGCCAAATCTAGGACTGTGTTTACAGTCCTTTCAAGCTGAAAAGCTATAGCTAAATATGGAATTTTGATGAAATGCATAAAATGTTAGCTGTAAATTCTACAAGAGTGTTATTTGCTTGGAGTTCTGTTTACCTTCACTGATAAGTTTGCCTAGCAATACTCAGAAATGATGACTGCCTTGGAATGGATGATGGTTCAAAAATAAGCCTTGTGCAAATTAGTGGGAGTTAATATTTGCCTGCTATGACAAATTTGTAAGAAATTTTAGAGCAGGTGTAAAAGAGGTTCCCAAATTAAAATCTCTTGTTTAAAAACAATGAAAAGCTTTTAGAAATCCTGTGAAACATTGTGAGTTCATCTTCTGTGTAATGTTTATTGCCACAAATGTTTGAGAATATATTATAATAAACTACCCAGTTCTTCCCAGATGTTAAGGATTATTATTAATGACTCATTTGGCTTTGTAATTGCCATAAAATTTTTTCATTACCAAAACCTCTGATGAGAAAACAGCTTTCCCAAAATTTCTCAGTACACTGGTTTTTATATTGAACTTTATAGTTTGTTTGTTTTTCAAAAGCTCTTAGCTTGTAATATCTGATATAAAGTGTTCTTTTTGTCTAAAATTCATTGTAAAAGGGCGCACATATGGTTGATCTGCCTTTGTCTTATTTTGCATAGCCTTGTTTGGCATAATGTTTCAAATAATGGAATACCACAGATCTTTCAACCCCCTAATGCTCTCTGCTCTTTTGGTAATAATGGGCCAGAAAAATTGGATTTCATTCTTTTGTCATCTTTACTCCCTCTAACTTGCCACATTAAAAAGACTGCTGCCATTTTGCAACAAAATCCTGGATTTTATGTGTATGGAAGCAGAGGGCTTACACTGCAAGGATGGTTGGTTTAGTCTCCAGAGATTCTTTTTTTAAATCTCCTTCAAGATAATGTTCTCTATACTTTGTCATTTATTTTATAGCTTAATTTGCTTGTGTCACATGGAAGATTTCTGTTGCTTGCTGTAGTTTGATGTAAAGTATAAAAATTCATCTTGTCATTTTTGGAACCCCTGCTGCTGATGAGCTGCATGATTCGGTAGCCCACAGTCACGTGAGCCTTTAAAACTGAGTCATGGACCTCATAAATCATCTAAAGAGCTGTAATGGTGCAGTCTGCAGCAGTTGTCATACATGGGAGGTGTGACTTCTTTCACAGTATAGAAGGAAATTAGGTGAGAGGGGGCAAAGAGCACGTCATAAGAGAGTTCAGAGTACCATAGGTAATGCTACTCATGTTTTTATTCAATATATTGAAGATACTTTGTTAGGATGTGGGATACCTCATTCCGTGTACAGTGTGGTTTTCCTGAGAGGGTAGCACTGGTTAAGCACAATAAAGCAAACAAATCATTTTCTCCAGACATATGTGGTTAAAGTTCAGTGATTGTTGGCATTAGGAGCCCCACACCAGCAGTGGTTGATGTGCCTTGTGCTAATGTGAGTGCCTGTGGTTGGTGGTTCAAATGTAGCCGTAAATCTAAGTATAATTTTCCCCCAGTTTTGCTCATACTTTTGTTATATGCATCTCATATCTCTTTTATAAGAGATTATGTGCTGGTAAGATCACCCAAATATTTGATGCATTATGTTGACTATGCTGCATAATTGCTAATTAAAGTTTTATTAAAATTTTATTCAACACTGTCATATGTTCATAGTGGATATTTGAATTTTTAATAAAATGATGGCGAGTTTAATAAAAATACAACTTGTAATCTGACAAGCTAATCCTAAAAAAGAAAAGAAAAATAATTTCATTTCAGAAAATAAGTTTTCAGATACTAACAAGTCAGATGCAAAATTAAGCACACTTTCAAGTTGCTGCTTTGTCAAAATTGATTTAGTTAGGGAAATTCCTGTGGATTTAAGTGAATTCTCCCAAGAAGTGGTGTACGTGACAGAAATAATGAAAACTACTTAACTTCCTATGAAATGCACAACATTTATTATCACTTTCAAAGCTGGTATTTCATGCAGTTGTAGCTGTTTTTGACTGGCTTGAAAGCAGTTGGATAAGGCTGCTTTCAGAGGTGGCCATGCTGCTCCAGCTGGGATGTAGCAGGACGTTGACAGTTGGATTTAGCTAAATGGGAGTTCCACTATTTTGAGCAATGCTTTGTTCAGGGCTACTTTGTGCTCTGATATGATTTTGATAGTTTAAGGTGCTCTCCAAACTTACATGGACACAGTTTAATACAAATGTTCAGGCATGGTTTGGACAAAGTTACTATTATTGATTTTCCTTTCAAGTTCAAAATCAAGAATTAGCCTCAGCCCCTCTGGTTGCTTTAAATCAATGCTGTTTTTTACATAAATTCTTCTTTTTATATTACTCTCATTAGATAATCAAACATATAAAACTGGGGTTTAGATAGTGTTTATTTTCTTTAAAATAATTTCTTCAACAGAATAAAATGGAAATGTAATTGAGAAATAAAACCATGGACCAAAGCAAGAGCAACATTTACAACTCTTGAGTGAGCTGGTGGAGTACAGGAATTGCTAAGGGAAGAGTAGGAGATCATAGCCATGCTGTAGGGAAATATGCACAAAATACCCTCTCAGCTTTCAGTAATCTGCAGCTCAGGGTCTTCCTCAGCTAAAGGCAGTGGTGTGTTGTTCAAGAGTTCTTGAGGTTTATCAGCTTTCTACAAGCAAATGTAAACAACAGTTTTTTGAACTTCTCCCTTTGTGGCCTCCTGGAGTAACAAGTTGTACACTTAAGTAGTGTGTGGATGAAGTAGAACTTTTAAATTTTGAACTCGCCACATGGTAGTTTTATTGGATGTCCTTTAGTCCCCACAGTATCAGAGACACTGAGCAATTGTTCTCTGTGTCCTTCCTGAAGCTCAAAGCTGGCTGTGGCTTCTAGAAAGAATAATTTTATGTGAGGTGGTTGACATGGAGTAAGCAGTTATGTGAGAGTGACCCCATATGAACCTCGTTAGTGCGGGCAGGTTGTGAGGAAACACTTGTAACTTCTGAAGTGGAACAGGCTAATGTGTGCCAAGGCTGTGAAGTCCCAAGGCTTGCCTGCAGAAGCCAGGCCATAGCAGCATGGCAGTCACTCTGCTGAGGTGTCCCATTCCCACACCCATGTGGTGTTGGATGTGCACCACATTGAGGAAGCAGCAAGATGTACTTTCATTCCAAAAACAGGGATAAGCTCCAAGTATAGTCTTGCTGTGAGTTACCACAGAGTAAAAACTGTATTGGAGATTAGGCTTGATGATCTTGGAGGTCTTTTTCAACGTGATTCTATGACAGTCTAGTTTTCTGTATATATATTTTGCAATGTGGACAAGCCCTAATACAGCAAGCGTATATAGATTTATATTTCTTTTTTTGTATTAGTTATCCTTCCATTATTTCAATCTCATATAAAACATAGTAGCTCTTAATTATATGATGCCACATGATTGTGGCATCCTGGCTCTAAATTTCTTAGTTGTGGTTATCTTACTCTGTCTCTTTCATACACCAGGTTTCCCTGCAATCAGAGTCCTGCTTCTGGCTTCCAAGAGCTGAACACTGTATTTCAGCTGAGGATGTATGACTGTAATTTATTAAGAATTATTTGGTGAATTTTGCTTTTTTTGTAGTTGCTGAGCAATGAGTTTTTCTCAAAAAGGTAAACTTTGAGGGTGTATCTGGTTAGTTTTTTTCCTTTCCTAAATAACCTAGTGATGGAGAATTGGAGACCAAAAGATAGAAGAAAAAAAAAAAATCATCTAGCTTTTGGGAGGGTAAAGACAAAATGAATGAATCAATTAACAGCATGTGAGAATAGTCCTTGCCTTAAGGCCTGAGTCAGTATGTCTGGTTTGGTGCTGCTGGTGAAGAAGAGAGCAAACTGAAAGACTTTGATCAGAAATCAGTTTGCTTGTTTGGAAATGGTTTCTGATAGTTTAGCTTTCAGGAAGTTGAAAATCCCATCTGTAAAAAAAGAATATCAATCTTGCTTACCTTTTTTTTTAATTGATATGCAAAGGGGGTTTTTTGAAGTTGTTTTGTGGTTTTGTTTTACGTTGTTTAGACAACTCACAAAATGTTGTATATCTGGGTATCTCCCAAGAGGGTAAGATTTCTGCTGCTTTAAAAACCTAAGACTACTGTATATTCAGTAGCAGAAAGGTAAAACAAACAACAGCACCAAACAATTGCCCCAAAACAACAAAACAAACTTGGTAATTATAAAATATGGGCTGCTACACATGGCTTAATGCCAGAACAGTCAGTCATTTGCAAAGAATCAGTTGTAGCCTGAAAAGAATTTTGTCACACTGCCGCCCTCCTACACCTAACCCTAGGCATTGCCTGTAGCTTTGCTCAAAATGAGGCTAAAAAATAATTTCATGTTTTCATAACACCAAATATTCTTACTCATACAGGCTGTTTGTACAGACCACTTACGATTTGTAAGGTTAGATTTATAGATAAACCTAACAAAGTAATCAACAAATACTTTCAGAAGGAAATAGTGGGAAGACGAGGAGGATGTGGTAGCCATTCAGTGATGCTTTGTGACATGCTATTTTTTGCAGGATTGCTCGTTTCTTAAATAGGCTGAGCATGGCTTCTGTGAAGTGTGAATGGGCTGTATTTCTGCCAATTTAATTTAATTTCTTTTTCTTTGGATAAGGTCTTAGTGAGACCTCAGTAAAACCATGCCAGTATTTTGCCCTGTCTGCCGTGAGAGCCTATTCTAAATTTTTTATTCTGTAAAGATGTGCTAATCTGTTTTGCCCCCAAAAATTCACACCTTTTTATGTCTGTTCTTGAATTACAAATACACATTTGTCAGCATAACCTTTGCACACACAGGGTGGTGTGAAATAAATGCTCATGTCCAATGTTTGCACTCAGACTGAGTGCTCCCTAGAAGGACCCTGTGTTACTGTACAAGGACACTGTGTACGTTTACACTGCTAGGTCAGGTTTTCTCAGCTCAAGTTGCCTCACTGTAAATTACTTACCTTGAGGGAGGGTGGACACACAGTGTGCAAAACAGCACTTGAGCTGCTGTGCCCTGGCATTGCAGTGTCTGGTGTGGGACAGAGCTGCCTGGGGCTCGTCACAGGGTTGGCTGAAACACTATCCCATATGTCTCCTAAGCAGTTGTGGTAAAGCTACTCAGTCCTTTTGGGGCACTAAATTATACGTGGCAAAGAATTAGAAGTCTCGTCGTGGAGCTTGTCAGCATCCACATTCAGAGTAGTTGCATTAGCAGGAACTGAGTTGTTCTAGGTTGAATATTACTGTATATTGTATTATAAACATTTCTGCTGTGGCAAAATGCATGTAACTGACAGTCTTCTTCCCTTGCCACCCACAGCACAACACTCCAAAAGATAATGTTCACACTTAGAATTGAACTCTGAAATATATTAAAAAAATCCATCCATAAAAAGGCTAATGGTTAGCACTAACATTGTTGCCATCTCAAGAATTTTTTTTTTTCCCTGTGAATCACTGTTTGTAGTACAAGCCTGCTACCGAGTCTATGTTCTCAGGGGAAAATCTGGAGAGTATTTTCTTAAATATACCAAACAAATTGAGTATTCCAGTTCTTTTCTTTTAAAACAAATATTTTCTGGAAGACTAGTCTTTTACAAAAGTGGATATTGATGTGGTATCTGTGTGGGACAGAAAAGGATTGTTTGAGCTCACTCAAGTGAAGTCTTCCACCCCTTTTGTAACAAATACAGACACCAGTAGATGAATGAGTGTTACAGCTGGTGCCTGTCATGATCACATGTTCTGCTTATGGATCTTGTCTTACTCTAGACTTGATGTATTACAATAATTGAAGTAATAAACTTCACAGTGAAAGATTCAAGGAGTAAAAGATACAGCTTCTACTCAGGCTTGAAAAGCCTCCCTTTTATTAAATTGAGGGTTTGAGGTTTAGGACAGCAGTATTTATGTGGCTTTTTTTAATGAAAAGACTGAAATGTTTGCTCTATTTCTATTGAGTATAGGTGTAAGAAGGCAGCATTTTGTTAAACACATGCAAACATAACAACATTCTGACAGGAGTAATGTTAATTTATAAAAATTTCCTTCACATGTGAATAATAGATAAGGCTAAAGTCTTACACTGAAGTTTCTACATGACATATCCATTTCACAAAGGAGCTTAATCCTTTCATAATGTTGCTTTTAACTCCAGGAAAACAGATGAATAGGTTACTGAAATGGATGTCCTTAATTCATATTTTCCCATATAGTAGATCCAAATGGTTCTTCTTTCAAGTGACCTGTGCCCTGTAGAGCCTCAGTATTTTCATGTGTGGTCTGCAGCCACAGTAAGAGGAATGTCAGTGCTGTGGAAAGAAAGAGAAAAGTAACAGATGTCTGTGAATGCAGGGAAGTGTTGTGGAAGTAGAGATGGGGTGCAGTGCTATCTGTAGCTTTGTAGAGATTTCTATGGAAACTTGACACTCGTGGAGTGCAGGCATCCCGTACCAGCGTCACAGAGCAGGATACCTGCCTGTTGTAGAAACCCTGCTTATCAGCAATCCTGACATCAAACTCACATATTTATTTGTAGAGAATGCAAGCTCTCAGATTCAGCAAGTCTTCCATAAAACGAAACAAACCCGTCTCTAAAAGAAAGTCAAACCCAATCCATGAAATAAACGAACAAACAAACACATGAAAGAAAATTATTTTATATTCCTTACTATTGCTTTTTTGGTGTGTATTTCTGTTGTCACTGTAATATCCTACCTTTTCTTTTAATAGTGACTTTTTCAGACATTTGCCACTCCATAGATGAAACCACTGTTAATTTAACTTCACTTTTTTGTGAAGTCGATGCTCTGATTATTCTTTAATAATGCATCAGCATAAAATATTTGTATAGAAATCAGTGGAAAAGATCATATTATGCTCCATAAGGCTACCTAAGATAAATAGGCAGGTGTGATATTATGTTTTCCCTTTGAATCCTGTGGTTTCCATATGTCTTAGGAGCAAAACATTGATAGGAAAAACGCATACAAGACTAAGATCTAGTTCTGTCTCCCTAACAATCTTCATCAATCTGTATGGCTTTCAAAGGAGTTAAATGCCAGTGATGTGTTGTTCAGCAAATTTGCTTTATCCTAGAAGCAGCTAGTCCTGTTGTTGTATTAACTGGTGTAATGTACCTGGAATTTCTTACAGGATAGTTTCAGTACTATTTAGATGTGGTTTATAAAAGTACTAGTTTACTTGAGTAAGGCTAGTCTGAAATCCTGCATTTCCCTGGTGCTAAGCTTGTTTGTCCCTGAATTGCAGCATGTGTCTGCTGTAGCATAAGGTATTCAGGAGGAAGTACTTGATCTTGGGGACTAAAAAACAAAAAGAACACTCACAGCAGTATTGAAATCCTTCCCCCAAAAAATCTCTGAGAATTGGCTATTATGAATGGATTTTGTATATGGGGACAATAATGAGTATTTAGGGTGCAATTCATAGTGAGGGGATCTTAAAATTGATTTTTGAGACTTTTTTCTTTCTGTTTCCTGGACTTCTGAGCATACTGTAAGGTCAAAGATGGAATTCTCTGTATGTTAGGTCCTGCTGCAATGCTGGTTTTTTTCCAGCATCCAGTCTTGTATTACAGAAAATACTAGCAGAATAATGTATCCAATTCTAATTTGTGAAAGCTCAGTTATAATCTACAAAGAAAAACATCTGGTTTGCTACAGTCTTTCTGAAAATTTGAACAGCTGTGTGTGTGTTTCAGCTTCAAGCTGATCTCTCAAAAATGTGTAAATGCATGCTTTACACAATTCTGTCATAAGATTCAGTTGGTTGCATTACTTATGTGCCCTTTTCACAGCATTCTCTCACCTCCTACTCATCTTTAGCAAACCTCTGTAGTTTTTCCTACAGATTAAATTGATGCTTAGAGATGAGTAGAGAGTAGTGAGCTGCAGGCTATGCATCTTGTGGATCTGATACGACCTTTGAAGGCTGGTGGTGATTTGTGGGTGGGCTCCTTATTTACCTGTTTGAACCTGGAGGTAAAGCTGGCATTCAGAAATAGAATGCAGTTCTCAGCATGTGGCATGGAAGCCTGAACATGAATCATTACAAGAAGGCAGCTGACTCTCCCTTTTGTGCTGGTTTTAGATTTGAGCTGGTGAATAAACTTCCTTTCCTGTTTACTTTTTCAAGCTAATAATTTTGCTTAATGATCAAGTGAAGGGTGTCTTAGCCCAGGAATAAACATTTAAACCCATGCATCTTTGGACCAGTAGTGTTACAGAGGTGAAGTGGGAGCAGGGAGCCAAGACAGTAAGTGGAGTTTTCTTCCAGCTGCTGGAAAAAATGTGCTGAGTGCAACAAACATAAAAGGCAAAAAGGATTATATAATCCATAAAAATGTTGGCCCAGGTAGGTACAACTGTTGATCTAGGATGGATGGAAATCATATATATTATCTTCCTCAGATTTTCTGACTCAAGGTCTTCAGTATGTATATGTTATTGTTATTCAGTACTTAACTGTGAAATTCACTAAGATATATGATCCTTAGTTTTTAATATGATATTACATAAATTTAAATGCATACCACATCAAATGTATACCACACTCCTTAGTATATACTGTCCAGTGGGAAGGGGAACTAAAGAAACCCTTCCCTGTCCTGACAAAGTTAACACAGAATTCCCTGGAGTCTGCCTTTATAGTAATATTTTGTATCAGACTTTGGGTTCTCTTCCTATAAATGTTAAATTCCTCTTGAGTGCCTTATATCTGTTATTGTTAGGCTATTTATGTATAAAGATGTTACTGAATTTGCTGCTTGTTGTCCATTTTCACCATTGAAATCCAATTTTTAAGGCTTGGGGTCAGCATTTTTCAGTTTGCAAAACTGTTATCCTTGAAAAATATTGTACATAAAATAGCAAGCTGTTTTGTATTTGTGAGAAGCTGAGAAAGTTATTACTCCAGCTTTTGCCAAGTAAGATGACTAAAAAAAGAAAAGTTTATCGTAGAGGATTACGGAAGGAACAGATTTATGGCAAGTGTCTGATATATACCCAGTATCCTCATGTTCAACTAAACCAGACTTGCCCTGGGCCTTCTGGGGCACAATGCCCTTAGCAAGTAGCTTTCGACAGCTTTTTCAGGAAGCAATATTTTTCTTCAGAAAGAGGGTCACTTCACTGTTTTTCTTTTTCCTTCTCTCCTGTCTTATCTTTTGAGTTCAGGAAGTATTTTAAATTTACAGCCAGCTTTGAAGGCATGAAGCAAGTTCAGCCCCAGAAGTATTTCCTGTTATGGCATTAATCTAATTCCATGAAAGTAGAACTGATTTTTCATCTGTAAAGTAAAGTGCCTGGAGCAGCAGACCATTACTCTAGGTTATCATGATAAAGAGGCTTAGTTTTGACACCAAAGTGTTTATCAGCATAACCAGGGGAAGATTTCATCCTTTTTGTTGAAAGAGATATTAATGGATTATAATATTTCTTTGCTTCATGGAGACAATGAGTTCATATTGAAAATGTTGACCCGAAATAACAATGTTCCCATAACATATTATAAGTTAATTTATCTGGAAAGCTACCAGTTCCTGGGGGAGCTAGTTGTGAAATAATAATGTAGTGAGCAAGTGTGTCCTAAGTACATGATAGTGATAATTTCAGAATTATAAAATAGTTTCAGAGCTTTGGCTGGAGCTGCTGCTTGCTTTATGGTTTCAGTATGCCTGTGAGTGCAATTAATCTGATCTGCCTCATTTTAAGGATGTTGCAAAATATACTGCATAATAGAATTCATATACTCTTGATGAGAACAACTTCCACACCTCTTTTAGTGGCTAAAATGAGCCTTATGTTTTTAACAGTGCTTAAAGTTATTCAGCATTTAACTAGAAATGTGCAACAATCTTCTACTATAGTCCTTATTTGTTTAAGATGTTTTTAGTATTTATGTTTTAAAGAAATAGCTGGAAGTTAATGCTTAAACTTGTCCATGAACACAAACTGCCAGCTTGAAACTGTGTAACTGTACCAACTGCACGTGCAAATCTGTTTCAGACTATGGGACCTCTGAGAAATCTCAGAGTGCAGTTCTTCCCTACTCTAGTTCCAGTGTCTGTATTTAGGTGTTGTCCTCTTCCCAAATTAGCATTCATCTCCATATTTGTTTGCTGTCACTCCAGAACTATGGATGAAGTGTATTCACTGGTCTTGTGAATGTTAATATAATAGTAATTTTTAGTTTATGTGTAATGAATAGGTTCTGATATGGGAGTGCCTGAGGACTAGGAGGTGATGCATTTTTTCCTCACTGACAACTTGGAAAGCATTGTCTTTGGTTTGCATGGGAAGGCAGGAACCTAATTTTGTGCAGCCAGCAGGGAGGAGCACACCCCAGGTAGGGATGGCAGGTAAAACAGAATTCTGCAAATATAGGAAAAAAACCCAGAGGTGCACGGGCCAATTAAGCTGTTAATGCACAAGGTTGCAGGAATCCCCAAGACTGACTTCAGACTCAAAGGAAACAGTGTTAAGAAGCAAAAGAAAACATGATTCTGAGTCTGAGTAATTTTCAGGGATGGCAAAACATGAGCCTGTGGTTAGTGTGAAGGAGCAGAGTGGAGGGAGAGCAGCAGGATTGTCCTGAGGATCAGCAGGCCTTGAAAGCCTCCTAGCTGAGGGGGGATAGCAGTGCAGTCTGCTCTTGCTTCCCTTCTGTGTCTACCACCAAATGCCAGCCATATAGATGGTTTGTTCCAGAAAAATGTCTGTGCCCACCAGCAGTAATTCAGTCCTTAAGCTGTGAATTCTCTATCAATTCATTTGGTCATTAAAAAAAAAAAAAAAAAAGCTATGTGGCATGGTTGTATAGCTATGTACAAATTCATTTTTTTTAAATTGCTTGCAACATTTCCATGGCAGACTATATAGTCTTAGTCTTTAAGAACAACAACAACAAAAAAAGAGTGTTTTCCCATATCTATATCTAAAAAAAAATTGGGAAATTTCTGTACCTTGCTCATGGAGAATATAATGTATCCCAAGCATGCTCTCCCTGTCCTTAATTTGTGTTTTCAGTTGTGAACTAATATAATCTGTTGGGCTGCAGTCTGAAGTGAAGCAGGGAACTGAGCTGAGTGAAAGAAACAGAAAATAATGTTGGGGTTTTAGCCAATCACCAAGCAATCCCACAAACATTTCTCCCATAAAACTGGCCATGGTATAGGGATATTGAAGAGCAGCTGGGGAAGGTAGAGGTTAGGAGTTACTTGCCCTAGCACTGCCAAGAGTAAAAGTGTGCTTTTAAGTAATTGTGGCCTAACTGTCTACATCACATTTACATTTTTAACAATGAACAAAATGGACATGTAAAGTACATTTATTGACTCCCCCATTTCCAATACCATTATACTTGTAATTTATTATTTTGGACTTCCCAGACATTAATGTACATCTTAGTCTTAATTTTTTTTTTTATTTAGATATGGGTAGATGGTGTTGTAGTAACTGTATAAAAACTGTTATATACACAGAAAGTTAAATTTGAAAGCTTTCAAAGAAATGGGCCTATTATAATTTTGCTATTTAGCATAATTATATAAAAATTAATATTACTTGGTTTTGCTTGTTTTGTTGTTTTTTTATAATTCTATATAAAATTGGAATTGCCTTTCTTATGGATTATCTGTTAGGGCAGGTCTGTAGTGGTGCATTCATTCTGCAGTAGATCTTCAGCTTCAAAGGCAATGTAACAAGCCCCTTGAGCCACTTTTCCCCACGGCTTTCCTAAACTGCAGACTGGAAGTCTGCTGGGGGAGGGGATGGGAGCATCTGGGCCTGAAAGGATGGAGCACTTTCAACTCTGTGTTCTGTGCTGTAGAACAGCTGTTGAAAGGAGGCAGCCACCATGCTTTAGAGCAGCAATTAGCACTGCTCTGGCATATGTTGAAATGCTCTCGTCCACCCCCTGGGGAAGTCAAAAATTATGTGAGATGCAAAGGTAGATGCCCTTTCTCCATTGTGTCTCCTGTATGATGCCTTCCTGAGATGGCATTATGTCTTTAGTCTATTCATCAAATTTCTGTCTTTTGATATTTTGAGGAACAGAGAGGTGAAGGGTAAGAAAGTGATGATTCCTCAATTAATCAGTAGACTTTCTGCATATGATCAATATTTAAAAGCTTTTTACTGAAAAGTGTTGTCTCTGAATTTCCCATGGTTCCACTGAAGGAAGGAAGGAAGGGGGAGTTGTGCATTATTACAGGAAAATTATGTCTTGCTCTAAAACAGCACCTATGGATTCAATTAGTCAAGTCTCAATTATAATAATGTAATGAGGAGGTGGGGGTAACCTGGGTAATTGCAAATGTGACTAACACAAAACACATGTAAAATTAGACTGCAAGAGCTTCCACTGAGAGCTTAATGGAAGTAAAAGTCCTGTGATACCCTTGGTATGCACGAAAGATCCCATCCAGTTAGGCACGTTGGAGCAGGTAGGTGCTTACATTGCTACAAGGAGCTGGTCCAGCTGCGTCGCTCCTGTGCACAGCCAGCTCCCCAGCCAAACCAGGCTTCATCAGGCTTAATCCAACCATGGCAGATCATGAGCAGCATGAAACTGCCAGCAACAACGTTTTAGAAGCAAAAAATACTTTTTGTGGGGAAGGGAGTATTTTTTGGAGTAGACCTTCGGTAACTACTGAATTGATTTGTCAGAGCTGTTGTTAAATAAGCCTTTAGGTGGTTTATTGATAACTGATAAATGTTATCCTGGTCAGATATATTTGTTTCTGACTTCCCCTATAACTTTCTGTTCATAAATACAGCTTTGTAGCAATCAGAGATGATACAATTGTATTTCATCCTTCTACCAGAAAATGCAAGCTTCATAGGTAGTGTGGAGATGAAATGTAGAGGCAAATTGTTCCCTTCCTCTATGTTAATAGAGAAGAAGCATGTATGACTGTGTTCACATCTGTAGCAAATATTTTTATCAGTCATATCTCTACTTTAAAAGTATCTATTTTTTCAAAGTAATTTTGGGGGGCAGAAAGTTGAAACTAAAAATACACTTAGGGTATAAAAATATTTTCTGTTGGTTTGGTTGACAACTGTATCTATTACCACCTTATCTGAGGTCAAGATAAAAACATATCTAGTATTTCCTTTCCTTGAGAAAAAGGAGTATGTCTTTTAGAAGACATTGTCTGAGGATTCTAATCATACACAAAGGAATCTCTGTATTAATATTTTCTCTAGCAAGTAGTTCAGCGTTGTAGTTAATCCTGTTCAAGCAATCCCTGAAGTTTCTAGGTATTTAGTTGCATCTGAGATGGAGGTTTTTGCCAGGAAAATCTAGTAGAGACTAATAAAACATATTAATGAATGCCTGGCTAAATATAGTTAACTTGGGAGAAGTCACTATGGCTTCTGCAGAGGGAAATCCGATTAGTGCTGTTAGAAGGGCTCAATAAACCTCTGGGTGAGGGATCTCCAACTAATAAAGCTATGTCTACATTAGGAATGAGTGCATGGTTCTCAGCTGGCCAACAGGACTACAAAACAAACCCAAACTAAACAAAATCCAACCCAGAAATTAGGAACCATTTAGCAAGGACTAGAGAAAAAGGTACAGAAGACAAAATATTAAGTCATCAAAGAAATCCACACCTTGGATAATGCTGATAGCTCTGTTCTGTCAATTCTAAAAAGCTGTAACAGAACTGGAAAGAGTTCAGAGAAAGGCAATAAGCAAAGATAAAGAACGGTTCCTGTATGAGGAGGAACATAGGACACTTTTTTGAAGAGTAACAATTGAAAGAAGGAAACTACAGGAGCTGAAAAAAATCAGTCATAGTGTAAGAGGACACACAGGAATCAACTGTTCACTCTCTTACAAGGTGAGACTAAAGTGTTACTTAGTCAAGCTAGTAGAAACCAGATTCAAAATAAACACAGGTAGTAGACATGTGGTACAGCTTTGGCAAAGGTGTTTGTAGATGCAAAATATTCACTTACAAGATGAGTTCTTGAAAGATGGACCCACAGAGTATTGCCTTATATGAGAAAAGACAGCGTGCTCAGGAAATTTTTTGAGCTGGAAACAACTGGAGGCTGAACGATTAGATGAGGAAAGTGAAAAATGCAGCATGCCTTGTTCTCTGCTTTCCCTATGTGTGGCCATTAGTAGAGGTAGGACATGGGGCTGGATGCGTCTTTGTTCAAGTATAGCTGTGCTCAGTATTGAGAGTTGTGGTTTGTTTTCCAGAATGTTCTGAAACATTCAAAAATTTGTAATGAATTGTTATTCTGCAGACAGACTTTTCTTGTGTATGGAGCTCATAGGAGCAGCTGTGCTACTACTCCTTGTTTCCATGCTACTTCTGGTTTCAGAAGAAGTAAGTTTGCTAACATGGACAAGTTTGGGGTTTGGGTAGAATAATATGGATATGAACACCTGATGCTCAGCTATGTGGGAAAATACAACATAAGTTTACATAAGAAAAAATGGAGAGCTGCAGACTACCCTTTATGTAAGCCCAGTTATTTCATCCAGCAGAGCTTCCTTTGGAGTGAAATATCTATTTTTGCAGATCAAATACAATTAATAACACTAATTCAAATACTGTATGTTGCCCTTTTTTGGCTCATGCCAAAAAATAGTGATTGGAAAAATCTTTAGCACAAGAAAGCTAAAATCCAAAATTAATTTCAGATGTTGCACTGTAATGGCAACAGATCGTTCTGCTGCAAGTGAGATGTGCAAAAACTACAATCATAGACTATTCTGAGGTGGAAGGGACCCACAAGAATTATCAACCAGTCCAACTCCTGCCCCTGCACAGGGCACTCCAAGAATCACCCCATGTGCCTGAAAGCATTGTCCAAACAATGAACTCTGAACTTTGGCAGCCTTGCCACTTTCCTGGGGAGCTGGTCCAGTGCCTGAACACCCTCTGGGTGAAGAACCTTTTCCTGGTATACAACCTAAACCTTCCCTGACACAACTTCAGGCCATTCCCTCAGGTCCTGTCACTGTCACCAGGGAAAAGAGTTCAGTGCCTGCCCCTCCACCAGTATTATTACTAGCATTTGTCTTTTGTTGCACCTCAATTGTTACTGAAATAAAAATTATTTGGGATACTCTGAATTCCTTTTGAAAGGTTCCCAGGTGAAGATCTACCTGTGGCTTGTCTTTACACATGTGATTTTGAAAGATCTCTGTAATAGTTTAAAGTGAAACAGCATCCCTGAAATTGTAAAGTGTGTTCTAAAGCATGTTTCACTGGTCTGTATATGTGAAGCTATCACTGCTCACTGGACTTGCCATTTTTATCAGTGTCTTTGACCATCAACCATATAATTCTAACTCTGTTTCATTTATTGTCCTGTCTCAGCTCAGGGATTTCAAATCATAAGGGCATGACAAAGAGGCTTGATGAGTGCCTGTTACTCATCTGAAGCTGTCTTATGCTGAGGTTGGCCAGGGGCTCTGGGCCGGTGACAGAGATCAGTGTGCCAGTCCCACAGCATACATTTCTTCCTCAAAGAAAACGATCTATTGTGCTTCACACATTTACTGGTTTCTCTTAGAAAGTTGTAATATGTTCTGTTTACAGTGCCTTTATTACTGTATGAGTGATTGTGTTGCACTGCTCACAATGCATTTATGTCCTGGTTTCTATGTGGGAGATAAGTGTATATGTATTTATTTCTGCAAGGTCTCAGGTCAAGAAAAGCTTCTCTGGGCAATTTGAACATGATCATTTTAGTCATCTGTTAGCCTTTGCTCACGATGAGGTTGTTTTTTTTGGGGGGGTTGTTTGTTTTTGAACAAAAAAACCTCTTAGAACACCAAGAAATTAATCCTTGCTAGATATTCATGATGTCTGTTTTCTTTCATAGTAAGAAAGCAGCTTAATTGTTTTCAAGTAAAATTTCAATTGTTGGATTGAAATTAGAATCATTTCTTCAGAAGTAGAAACGGAGCATACTGTTTCTCTTAAGATAATAACATGCATGTGCTCTTGACTGATTCAGTGTTTTGATCTCAGATTCTCTGGACATCTATCATGTAGCTACTGTCATATAAATTACACATTAATGCCACCAAGATTTATTCCAGTATTTGCAGTAGTAAAGTAAGTAGTAGTAAGGAGTTCCCTTCATGATAAAATATTAAAAAGTAAAAAAAAAAAACAACTAGGATATGTATCCTATTATTGGAAATGTAATTAGAAAACCAAAAAAAGCTACCTACCTAAACATACTAAGCAGCTGCATCTCTTCCAGCTTTCTGCTAAAAAACTCTCACTGATTTAATTGAAATATTTGAAAAGCTTACAGAATTATTCATTTAGTAAATTTAAAAAATGTAATATTTTGGGATTCAGTCTTCTGCATTTGATAAAGGTTACGTGATCTATTGGTTATAAGTTTTATAATATCTGTCTGATCTTTTAAGATATTATTGAAGATTTCACTAACCAATGAAATTAGGTCATGAGGACCTTTGTTACTTTCACTACTATTACAGGAAAATCCATTTAAATCAAGCCCTGTCATGTGTGCAGGCTTCAGAGCCAATGGAAATATTAATATGTGTTTGGGAAACTTTGTGCTCCCAATCCTTGAGCTTCATTTCCTGTTTCCAGACACTTGTACTGTTTTATAAATGCTGACAAGTTATTGACTAACAAACGCAGAAAGAGGGCTCTTGCAGACAGGGGTGGAGGAGCAAGGTGATGGGGAAAGATGGGAAAACAAGCAATACAGAGGGTATGTTTTCAGCTTAAAATATGAAATCACACCAAAAATATTCATGGTGATGAAGCTAACACTTGGAAAACATTACAAAAAACCTGAGTATAAATGAAAGTATAACCCCTAAACAACTTTTAGGCGGGGTGTGCCCCACAGGGGCAAGGCAGAGGAATGTTCTTGGAGTAGGACTACATTTACATGACACCAGGAACAGCAGCTGGCTTAACTCCAGAGTTTGGGATGACCAATCATGGCATACATGGCAATAGCCATCACTCCTCCTTGAACAGGAGGAGATACCAGGAGCTGCTAAATATCTGTGGGGGATTTGTACAAGTATCCCTGGGAGGAATGCTGTACTAAGTAAATTGAGCAGTTCTCATTCAGTGCAGTATGTTTCTTTCTTTTTTTTCTTGTAGCTAAAACTTGAAATTGAGAAAAGAGACGTAATTGTTACGTTATTTACAGTGACAGAAGAGGAAATGGAAAGGCAATAGGGAATTTATAGATGTTATAAAAACAGTAGGTAACTACTGTTTCTCTGTGCTCTTAATTACTTTGTATCTTGTATCTTGTTCACTTGCAGTTTTTCTGAAGTTAGGATTTTAGGGTAGGAATTGAGTCAGCCTTTATGTATAGATCACCTGTAATATAATGAAGTTGCAATCTAGATCAGAAACTTTGAACATTACCACAACATGAATAAATAATAAAACATTATTAATAAGAAACAGCAGCCCATCTGCAGAGGATGCACAACTACCCTAAATTCTATATATGTCAATTGTAGATGAGTTGCAAGCTTTGGGTTTCATGAGTTATGTATGCAAATACCTATTAAAAGAAAAAAAAACATGTATATTCTAACAAAAAATAGAAGTTATCAGGATCTAGCAGAATTTCCTGCTTTTGAGATTTTAAATTATTAGATTGTGAGCATTCCAAGACAGAAGCTGTTGGGTCATTTCTAATTGTAAAGTAGTAGCACAATGAAATCTGAAGTAATACTCATCTTACAAAATAATTTGTTCAGAGGTCTTACCTTCCTTTATGATCCTTGCTGTTTTGAAATGTGAAGATATCAGGCAGCTGACAAAGAAAAATATCTGATGTCCATGGGTAGAAACGCCCTAATAAGCACTTAGCAGGATACTTAATGATTAACTGTGTGCATTAATTAGTTACAAGTGTTATGTGTCATTAATAAATCTATACTTAATTACAATATTATATGCTGTATATCTGTTTTATGATTAATTACATACTAAAGCTACATGTTTGTAAATAAGTGATGATTGCAGAGTAATTATTGTTAAATTTGTTTAAATTAATTGTTAACTGTGTCATTGTAACCTGCTTCTTTCACTCAGTCTGAGACTGAATGAAACTTGTGATTGGGGAAGGGGGAAGTTTCCTCACCTTTTTATGTATTCCTCACCTGTTTATGTATTGGCATGAGAAAATTCTGGGCTGTAATTCTTCCTGTGTATTTTCAGGTTAAGAAACATAATGCAAAACAAATTCAAAAACAGCAGCCCATTTTTAGCAAAGGCAGATAATACTGTTTGCTCCTGAGTTTATGAGTATATTGTTTTTGTAATTTAGGATGTTGGTAAATGAATGAGAAAAAGTGATCCTCTTGTTTATTTGGCAAAATTTTGTCCATCGATGTGGACAAGAGAACAGATAAAAGCTATTTGCAATTTATCTTTGTGTTAGAAGTAATTATACAAAATGTGCATTACGGTCTGTTTCTGTCTCATTGAAATTTGGACTAAGTCTCATTTAACTTCAGCAAAATCAGGCAGTTTCTGTTCTACACATAAAGAACTGGTTTTGTTGCTTAAACTACTAAAATGCAGCAGAAAAAAACTGCAGTTTTTTAGAACTAGAAATTAAATTCTTAATCCTTTAGAGGCAGATGACTTGAGTGCCCACTAGCTCTTTTTAAAGAAAAAAAAAAAAGAGAGAGAAAAATCAGGTAATTTCTGTATTTTTTGCCTATTCAGTTTTCTAAGAATGGCAATCAGTTTCATTCTTATTCAACTGGTTTTCTGCAATACATGTTCTTCAGTCATTTTCAGCTAATATCTCTGGGCTTACTTTGTGTAATAGATAGCAGAAAAAATGGTATGTCACTGAAAAAGCAAGAGGAAGGTGTTTCACCCACACTTGTGCTGTACCTCTTACCTCATCATAAAAAGCTTGGCTTATTAGCATACACTTAGGGTTTTTTTGTGAAAACAAAGCAGTGTGTTTTGCACAAGCTCTTTAGGACATTTGAGAACTCCAAAAAAATTAAAGAAGAGGTGTTTGCTCTTCAGATGTCCATCACTTTGTAATAGTAAATAATAAAGTTTATGATTCATTTTTACCACAAAGTCAGTTGTTTCACTGCATTTCTCAGTGCATATACAAAGTTCTCACAAAGCAGCACTGGTGTGGTGTCAGTCCTTTCAATATGACTGAATGTTCAGTGGCAGATAGCGAGAAAGATTAGAAAAGTGACAAATTTGGGGGCAAGTAATTAATGTGAGTCTTCTCTTAATTGCAAAATGTTAGTGTTCTCTCCAGATTTATTAGGAGGAAGAGGGGGAATGAGAGAAAGTTTGTTTTTGAGATGAAATACTGAGTCTGTAGCCATGAAAAACACCTTGCTTCCTGGTTGTACAGTTAGAGTTTTTCACAGAATTTTGCTTGGGAAACCTGTTGTTTGGTTTAATTCAATAACACTTGTGAAACCTTCTCAGCTTCTGTTATAATTGCGAAGTATTAGTATTATTTGCCTTGTTGTTGACAAAGTTCTGCTTTGCTGTCCCAAGACCAGTTTGTTGGGCAGTGCTTCAAAGAAGTGATGACTATATGAGAGATGTTGCCATCAGGAACTTTTGACCATATGAGCAAAGGTACAGATCTATTCCATGCATGTGCACAGGTACACACAGAGATGTCTGTCTTTCTGTTCTAACTGGAATCCCTCAGACCCTCAAGCTTTGTTTTTCCTAAAGGTACCAGGATGGTATCTACTTTAGATATAGTTTGCAATTTGTTTTGAATGTAACTTCATTTTTTTCTTTATTAGAATAGAAATCTGATTGTAACTTTTAAAACAATTTTTCAGACATGAGAAATAACATTTAGTTTTTATCTTATGATGTGTTTATGCTAGTGAATGTTAGATTTAATACTTTCAGCCTACAAAATACTCACAGTTAAGGAAAACTTTGTTTCCTGGTCACACATACACTAGACTTAACACATACTTTAGATAAAGATAATAAAAAACATTGTAATATATAATACATTATTAACCAAAAAAAAAAAAAAAAGCATCTTCTATCATTGGGGGGTTTTCAGCAGCCATCAGAATTTGCAAGAAGCCAGCACAGATGCAGAATTGCTGCAGGACACTATTGATTTTCCTTTCTCTCATCAATTGCTAATTAATTTTGCTGCAGTTAATGAAACACTTATATTGTTCTAGCTCTTGGTTTTTATAGTAAAAGAGAATTTCTAGTTCAACTGAATTAAACTATTACAGCATTGTGAGATGGAGCCAGAAATGAAATCTGGCTTGCATGCTCAAGTATTGCAAGTCACGCTTTTTGGAAAGCAGCCCATAATAACTTAAAGCTTATAGAATTTAACTCCTTGCTATTCTTTAGTGCTCCATTGGATGTCATGGCCTAGATTCATTAACTAAGTTCTGCCAAAGACCTTCTGTCTAGTGCTCCCAACTGGCTGCCTCTGTTTCACGAGTGATTTATCCAGAAGAACAGTGAATGCCAGGTTTTGCAGATTTTAAACAGGATAAGTCCAGCCTCACTATGCTACCTCAGAGAAAATAGTGAAAATAACTGAATGGATAATTTTTTTAAAGTACAAATAGTTACTTGATGTAAAAATGTTTTTTAAGGTGTATGTTTTAAAGGCTAACTTCTTATCTTGACTAACTGTCAAGACTAATTGTCTTATCTTCTTACTTTATCTGCTGGTCAGTAGCACGTTAATGCATGAAGAAGACTGTTTTACTTCTCACTCTATGCTTCTACTAATTTTAGTTTTGAAGATGTTCAAAGAGAAATAAGTACCAAACTTCAATTGCATCTTTGAACAAAGCTATGCTGTTAAAAATCCATTCTGTACAAAATCTTAGTTTTTCATGTACAGGAGAGAGCTGGAGAAAAACTAAGTTTTGTAAAAGTGTAATTTTTTTTTTTTTTCCTTTGTAAACAGGAAATGCATCTTCTTTCCTTGGAAAAATACTATAAAACTGCCTTTCATTTTGGTAACATATATTAGGTACCTAAGAAAGAAAGGCAGTGAAACAATGTAGATTTAGAACATTAATTTAACATAATGAAGCTAAAACATTTTCTAGTGTTCCAGTCACATGGAATACAAGACTAATTTGAAGGCTTTCATATTACTTGGTCTTTTCCTGGCAGGACATGTAACTAAATGAACAGCTGGCAGAATTTTCAGCTGCCACTGGATTCTCAGTGCATACCCTTTTTACCAAATCCATAACAATTACCATAGAAGGTAATTCTATATTCAAAACTGTAAAATAACCTTGTAGTAACACTATGGGAAAATCTTGTGAAAAACCAAAAGAAATCAGGTGACAGTTGCCTAACAGGGACTATGGGCTTGTGCCATGGTCTGCATGGTCACAGGGTGAGTATGGAATGTTTTTACCAAGACTTTGACTACTGATCTGCTCCTATTTGAACAATAAGAAATAACACAATTTTTTAGAAAAGTGGATATTTTTAATTGTATGCCATCCTAATAATTTAATAAACAAATACTTACATGTAGTCATTACTTGTAGTCTGACACACACATTCCTTCTCCAGCCCTCTTTTTTCCCAAGCAAAAATTGCGTATGATCCACTTCTGTGTTTTCTTCACTCTTCTTTCTGGTATTCTGTGAATTGCTGAATGGTTTTATGTTGATACAGACAGAAGAAATGTACTTAAGTGATCATTGAAATACAGGAATCATCAGGAAGATGCAGCAGTTTCATGTTCTGTACCTGCAACATACTTCAGTTTTGGTATTTTCAGGGCCAACAGCCCTGAAACAGGTCATCTTCTGTAATTCTCAAGGTGCCCCTGGGATTTTCACAGTAAACATTATTTCACTGTAGCTTTGAGGGAAATACAGAATGGCATCCACTCATTTATCATGTGCAAGTTAAGGAAAGACTTCAGACAAAAATTCAGGAGTCTTCAAAACTAGTTCCTTGGATAGCTAATATAAAAGCCTTCATTTTCAGAACTGAATATTTGCTATGCATGATAATAAATAGATCCCTTTTGTTAGAACATTTCAGTACACTTTTGAAATATTATTCACACATAGAAGATAAAACTTACATGACAGTCATGACTGGACAGCTAGTCTGCAGAAGACCTTAAAATTAAACTAAATTCATTTCCCACTTTACTAGCCTAGATGTGGTAGTGTTTCCCTCAAATGAGCTTTAAACTTCTATTAAACCTTTCAATGTCTCACAGTAACCAGAGGAAATTGTGACAACCATTGACCTGTAGACAGAGCAGATCACGTCTTTCAGAGTTCATGCTGCTGTTTCCTGCAATCTTGGAACTGTGGGTGGTAGAAAAAATAACCGTGGAAGAATACTGAAGCACTACATACTCTGTTGATGTCAAATAGCAATTATCACTGGCCATCTAAAGGCATGGGTGGGAAACAAATGTGAGGTTACCTAAATAAAAATGTCAGTGAATTGAAAGAGATGTTTAAGGGTTCAGTACTCAAAGCTGCTTGGGTGCCTTGTAATACTGATGGTCATCCAGAGTAGTTTCAGAAGTAGTTAATATCTTACATGCCAATATATTTTTAAAATCCCTTGAGAGTGTCCAGTGTTATAATAATGAATAAATAAATTTCTCCTTCTCTTTAATTTCAGTTCTTCTCTTTTTCTGTCTTCTCAAGCCTACTCCTTTCTTATCCTGCTCTGCAATTGCATAAGTCAGAAACCATGGCACCATGTTTAGACATATCCCCTGAAATCCTTTCCTGTTGAAGTATTTGTTATATTGAAATGAGACTAGTGGTTTTCATGCTGTTGAGAAATGCAAGTTTGGGGAGCGCATATTGGGAATTTTTTCAGAAAAGCACAGTAAAGTGCTTAATAATAACCTAACAGTTGTTTACTTTATGGGTGAGGATTTCTACAACCACTAAAGGGCAGTGCATGCCACCTTATGATTTCTTTTCTGCAGCCATTGAACTGTCTGTCCTTGCTGTTAAGCAATGGAGATAGGGCCCATTGCTGGGCTTTCCTTTGAGAGATTTGTGAGCTTGATGCAGTTTTCAGCACATAAGATTGAAGGTCTACTGTTGTGAGCAGGACATGAAGAGCAAATTTCTCTCCTTCACTTGTTCCTATTCAGAGGCCAACTGCCTTGTACCTTTAGTAGAAAGAAGAACTGATTGGTTTTGAAACAACATTTTTGTTGGCCAAAAAATTGACTTATGATGTAAGAAGAATCCTAATTTCAGCACTGGTACTGAAACAGAAATGCTGCGCAGATCTAAAGGTCTCATTATGCTAAACACAATGTGTGGTATTTACTGTGCTGTTGAAACTCTTAGCTTCAGTGATGAGTAAATATGATCAGGTTTTAGATGAAGCAAGTAAACAAACATAATAAATGAAGGTATTTGAAATCATGTTTCTTGTTTATGTATTCTGACAAGTATACTTTAATTATTGATCAAGATAGTAAATATGCAGTTGGTTACATTAAAAATTCAGCATTTTTTAACATTTAGTTGGCAGTATCTATAAAATATTCTTAGTGGCATGATTCTTTTGCCACTATATTGCTCCTGTTGGACAGTGTTGGTGTCTCTTGAAGAATAAGTATCACCTTACAGTATACAGTATGCATGAAAATGTTGTCTTAGAAGGACAAGACTACTCTGAATCATGGTGCTGTTATGTGTGACAAGTATTGACCAAGTGCATGATATAAGAAACTGGAATATCAGAGCTGTGCTCAGTGGTTATTGGGTTAGTGGTTTATTTGGCCTTTTGAGTTGCTTTTCTTTAGTTTTCATGGTGTATCAAATTTGGGGCTCCATTAGGACGAACTAGGGAAGTTGTTACTCTAATGACAAATAAGAAATATATTTTCCTTCTATATACAGTAAGGAAATATAATTCTGTAACAATTTAAACAAGAACTTTTTCTTCTGGGCAATTTTTCACAATCTGAGGGACAGCTTTTACTTAGGTAACATCATGTTTTCAACCAAATTCTAATGGCAGAAAGAATGAAGACTCTTTTCCGAGTTTGGCTATGACAGGAATGCAAATGTGAAACAGGTACTCTAAGTATTTTTCAGGGAGGATATTGTTAAGGAGCACATTCAGTGCTAGCTCAGAGTGCAGCTTCAGTGGGAGCTGCTGGTTGAGCTCTGGGTGGGAGCCCAGTCCAGAGGTCGTGAGCTGCCAACACTTTGCACAGTGAAGGCTCAGGGAGCTGTGTCAGCCAGGGGACCGGTCACTCAGGGACACGGCAGGAGCCGAGGACCCCAGACCTTGCCATGCTTGGACTGTGAGCATGCAAAAGCCCAACAGTTCCTTTGTTCATGGTCCTTCTTGGGATCAGCTCAAACTGTTATTGTGTTATTTAGTTACTGCACCAAGATTAAACTAATTGAAGGATTTGGTCATCTGAGCCTCTGCTGTGGGAAGCCTGGGAATTGAGCTGGTGTGGAAACCTTGTCTGCCTGTATGTGTGGGATGAACAGGGAGTCCCACTGGAGTCTCCTGCTGTGAAGGGCCTTCAGTGCCAGCACGGGTGGTGCAGATGTGACTGCCAGAGGGGCTCCTGGATGGCCAGAGAGGGAAGTTTCCTTAACAGTGTGCAGTCCAATGGCTGCCAGTTTCTCAGACATGTCTGAATGCTTACTAGGTCTTTATAAAGCATTGCCATGTTATGGAGCCCCATGGCATCCAGACCAATGAAATATTGTACTTGGCTCAAGATTTTGCTTTAGTTTGTCTTTTATAAGAAGGATAGTATTTGAACTAGGTGGTGATAACGTGTTCCTTTTCCAGCAAACAGGAATTCCAGGAATCTGATTCTATGTAGAGAAGAGTAAATGACCAAATGAAGCAAAAGGCTTGTGCATTCTGTACAGCTCTGCTTATAAAGAACAGAGGCTTGTGAAAAAGTATCAACTCCAGTACCTGGTCTGCTTCTGTTAAAGCGAGTTATTTTTATTGAATTACTTGGAATAAACTAAAGACATGGCAAAGCAGTAAAGACAGGCTATTTCATTTTGTATATTAATATGCTGAGAGTTTTTTTATTGGTGGGTTGAACAGCTGTGTTTTGTTTTCTCTTTATAACAATTTTTTGATTTCTTGAAAACAGTACGAAAGTCTATCATTAGTGCTCACTGTTGAAGCTTTAAAATGGTGATAAGTATTTAAAAAAATAAAAATCTGGGATCATCATAGTAAGGAAACAAGGCTTTGAGGCTTAGTTAAGTATTCAACTGGAAGGTGGCTGTTTGCTGTACTCTATTCAGAAGGTTTCCAGACCAGATTTTTTTTTGAGAGAAATGTCTGCAAGATAGAACTGTAGAGGTTGGAAAAATAAATTGCTGGATCTGATCAAATTCATATCTTTCAGTCTTTACTATTAAAAAAAAATATTTTAGCAGCGCATTAAGATAAAGCATTGTCCTCACATGTTTGTTGTCCTATGGAGAATTGAATTCAAGTCAGAGTTACTTGACGCCTTCCTTTAAAGTCCTCTGCTTAACGTTTTCTGGAAAGATTATTATTTTAGCTTAAAGAAGACATCCAGCACTGACAAATTTTGACCCAAGTGGGAAGTTTTACAAAGCCATACACAACTAAGAACAGTGTTATAACTGGAAGTACAAAACCACTTAAATAGTATATGACACTGAAGGGAAATCCCTGATGTAGCAAATTAAGTTCCCAGTCAGGTGTCAGATGGACTGTTTTTCCTGGGGGTATTTTGCAGTTGCGAGTAGAGATCTTGTACATCTCACCTTTTGCATTTGGGGATATTTTTGGGTGACTTGTGTTGGGGGGGGGGGTTTTGCCACTAGTTTGTAGGTGAAGCTATTTAGTAAATGTCTACCAGAAGCAACACTTCTTTGTCTGAAGAGATTAGACCAGACACATGCAGTTGCCACAAAGGCTATGTGTCCTATCTGTAATGATCTTCCTTGTCAATAGATACAGATTTGATGACTGAAGTATATAAATCCAGTTTGCAGAGCTGCAGCTGTTGGTTTGCCCATGTTTTTGTGGGGAGTCTGGTAACCCTGCAGAGTGACCTGTTTCTAGAAGGTGCCACGTTCTGTTGTGACCTTCTTTGGCACGAGTGTGCCAGGGCCACAGCAGAAGGTGCTGCTGCCAGCCTGGGCCCTGCTGCTGGAGGAGAAGGGAGGGGAGGCACACTGAGACCTCAGCCCCGCGGGCTCGCTGCTGGGGAAGGGGCACCATTGCACTGCTGAATGCAATGCCTGAGTGGCACCAGCTCCAGCAGATGGGTCTCTGTGGTGTCCATAGTGGTGTGTGCTTCCAGTCCTCAGTGGACTGGCATTAATCTGCAAGGACTTGCTGCCTAGGGTGAGGTGGAAGGGTTCTAATAAAGCAGCAGGCATTTCAGTTCCACGCCACGCGTCTTTCTCTCCATTGACAGTTGGCGGTATTACTGGTATAAACTTGGGAAGATGCATGCTTTACATGTGCATTTGACAAAATAGCCATAAAAGTCTAGGCAGAAAACTTAAAATATTTAGAAGAAGCTTTTAACGTGTCTTTGTGTATGTTTATTTTTTAAAAAATTGAATTGCAGGAATATGTTGCTACTGAATGGTAGTATGGCCTTTTAAAGAAAGAAAAGAAAAAAATCTCTGCCAACTGCTGAACAGCTAATTCACTCAATATAAAACAAAGATGCATTTCTGTAGGGCTAACGACATGCATCACATCTCCTTGACAACTGCTCTAATTACCTCAGCTTGGACGATCAATATTTGATCTTTTTCCCACCATACAAACATGTCACTTTAACTGCATAGCTTTCTCTTAGCTTTTTGATAATTTGCAGCCAAGTGAAAATGGTCCTTTCTATTTGTTCTCCCTGGCTTGAGGCCAAGGGTTCTCTCAATAGTATAATGCAGTTCATTGATATGAATTTGCTGATCTCCTGCGTAGTTTTTCACAAATTTAGGGCAATTAAAAATCTTTGGAAAGCATTTCAGTTGAAGTCAATAATTTTGCTTTTAGAAATTACTTTGTTTTATGATCATTTTTCCTTCATCTGTTCATAAAACAACTTCAGGAAAAAAAAAGACAAAGCACCATTTTATTGAGTAGCTTATAAATACATAAATCCACAGCTTTCAAACATAGAATTAAGCAATAATTTAGAAATACTTAATTGAAATGCTTAATTTTTAAGAGTAAGAATTGTTTAATTCTAGTTTGGATTCTGAAAAGTAGTTCTTTAAGGGAAGTCACAGCTGAAGTACAGCATTATCTCCAAAATAATTTCTTTAAGAGATATGAACACCAGACTTTGGAAGTTGGACTGGTCATGCTTCCACTCAGTGAACACTACTAACTTGCTGAGGTTTGTCAAAGTGTTAATACAGAGGAAATGATACTCTGCAGTCCAAAAAAAGCTTTGTGCATTGTTCAATGTGGCCAGTCAGAAGCATAAGATGAGAGCCCCCAAAATTTAGGCCATTTAATTAGTTATTAAGTGAATTAAAATGAAAGTTATTTTGTCAGGATAAATAAATTTCTGTCATGTGGTGTATTTATTCATTTTGTTTCCTTTTTTCCTATGAGGGAAAATCTATGTTGCTGCAAAATACTATAATTGCCTCAGGTGGACAGTGTAAGAATTTTTGCTCTCTGGAGTTGTATAGTTGTATTGTTGTATTGTTATTTATGCCATCTTTAGGAATTACCACTGAGCTCTTGGTGTTTTATGGAAGAGTTTAAATACTTTGTTTAGTGCACGCTGTGTTTATTAAATAGCTGTGCTGTGTTGAATTATAATCTGTTCATAGAGTAAAAGGCTGCTAAGCCCAAGGATACATTAAAATCTTTCCAGTTGCTTATATCTGCAAAACAAATTCCATCAGAGTAGAACAGGGCAAAAAGCCATCTAGCCAAATACCTGCTATCTGGTGGTGGTCAGATATTCCTTAAATGTTTAAGGAAATGTGTCTGTCTTCTGCTATTCTGAGAGCTTGTGGCTGTCAGCAGTTATGGACTTCACTGATCTGAAGTTGAACCTTCTCAGTTAAGAGCGCCAAGTTCCCATCATAGTAATGAACAACTAATTCATTTATTTAAAGAAATTTTTAATTTGACATAATGGAAATCTTTACTGGTTTATAAAAATATATTTACACTGTCAAATTTTTGCTTCTGCAAAGTATAGCATTTTAATAGAAATCCTGAGAATTTTGGTAGAGATTGCTGGTATTCAAGAACTACTGAATCTGTAATTTGGAACAGAGTACAGGAGTAAATCATTCAGGACCTATACCAGACAAGCTGAGTGTTAATAAGATGACACAATTTCACTGAGTGTAGAATCATCTCCTTGAAGGCAAAAAATAATTTCCCATGAAATACCTTCTTTACTTAGGCTAATTAGATTCACATTTGAAAAATCTTCACATTTAGCAGTGGCCTAATTATTTAGCCAACTAAATATATTGCTTAACTAAGGAGACAGTCAAAAGAGGAATTACATCCTGTTATTTGTATCAAGTACATTTTTTAAACTACTACAGGAATTTGGGTTCAGCTTCATTACCACAGTTATTCCTGTGAGAAAGTCCAATTCCAGAAGACGTGTAATCCTCGGGGAGGAGGAGGTTGTTGAGAGAGGGAATATTAGAATGAAAAAGTAGATAGAAAAATGTGAAGGCTAAACCATTAAATTCAGTGTATCCTTTCAGTGTGTTCCTATATTGTCAAAGCACGGTTTTCCATTACAGGATACATGACACTGAACTCTGGAGGTTGCTTTCCTTATTGCTTTTTAACATACCTTTGCTACTTCTGAACCAAATGTGTCACTTTGTCCTATCTTTTTGTTGTAGTTACAGAAAATAAAAGGCATTGTTGTGGTATATGATTGTCAAGTATATTTAGATAAATGATCAGTAATTTTCTCATAATGAATCTACTTAATACCCCAGTCTCTTCAGAAAGTAAATATCTTCAGGAGCCATTTCAGTATAAGAGTTGTATGCAAAATGGTGGAATAATTTTTGTGCACCTTATAAGACTTTGTTAATTAAAAGAAAATAGGACTCTTAAGTGAAAAATGAAATTATCCTATTGCTTGAAATACCTTGATGCAGTTTTTATTACAGGTTGCATATGGTATCTGTTAGGAATTTGAGCATGGTTGGTTGTTGAATTATTGTGTGGATTAGCTGTAGTATTTGAAGGTTCTCGACTTTAAAAGCATGTGTCTGTTTTAAATCCTACATAAATTCCTCACAGTTTTTTAAAGCAGTCTGTAACTCTAACCAGGGCATTTTTAACACCACAGCTTCAAACAACAGCAGGAGCAAATCTAAAACATTGCTCTGAGTGGTTTCATAACATCATTAAAAGATTTCCATTTAATTAGATAAATTCCCCTTTTCTGTAACTTTTCAACCTTTCTCTCCTAAGTCCTACAAGGCAAAGGGTGAAAAGACTAAGTGAATTGAATTAAATATTAAAACATTAAAATTGGCAGTTTAGAGCTCATAAGGAAAAGACAGGGGAAAAAAGAACTCATGAAAAACATATATTTCATGCATATTTTAGATTTTATTTTAAGACCTTCCCAAAACTATTACAGATATTCTTAGTAAAGAAATATTATAGGCTGTGTTGTCTCCCAGGGCAGCTAAAGTTTCCAAAAGGAAGTTCAATCTGTAATACATCTTTCACATGTTATTTTAATAAAAAAGCAAATATAATTTCTGTGTTTCCACTGCTAAATGGAGACTCATTGTTCGGTCATGTTTCCCTACATCAGCAAATACATTTAGAAAGAATAAAGTAAATTTTATTGTAAGTTATCCTGATGTGAAACATTATGTGTGTGTTGCAGTAAAATTGATTTGAGGTTGAATGTGAAAATAGCTTAGCTGATGTCTCCCAGGTTGTGTCTCTATGTGTCCAGGTTTTTTTTTTTTTACATTCATGGATTCATTGACATGTATTTCCATGTTTGCAACTTTTCATGGTATTAAGTTCTTTCGTTTTTCCTCACTTGAGTGGAGAAACTTTATTGGTATTCTAGTACTGTGATTTACAGAAGTGTAAACAAAAAAGAAATTACATTTACTTAGTGTGCTGTTACCATTTCTCCAGAGCTACTTGTAGTTTGTATAATGGAAGTCAAGCAAAGCTGTTCACTGCATATAAGCATTGATCTGCATTGTAAAACCAACAGGTCTTTCACTATTGTGGGTCATTAGTCTGAAATGCACTGAAGGAATTACAGCAAGTCTTTGTCTTTCTAATGTGTCTCACTAATTAGTCTTACGAACATCTTACCTGTCCCTGGTATTGGTAGGAAGTGGATTTTCCACCAGTATTGCTAGCACATCCAAACCCTTTGATGCCTTGTGGAATCATATGCAGCATGTGTTGTTCTTCATGTTTGTCTAGGTTCTGAGACACAGTGAGCACTGACTTTTTTTAAGAACGTGAATTTGGTTCAAACCATTTGAATGATGAAATCTGTTTGTTAGAATGTCATAGAAAAGTGGTGTTATAATTAGGTTTCTTGAGAAAAGGGCAATGATATGTAGATAGACCTTATATAAGTATCGTAGGCTGAAACCAGAATAAGTTCTATGCTCCTGTGTGTTGGTTACAAGGGGAAAAGGTACCTACCAAGTAGTCTATTTATATAAAATGTTAGTGCAGAATTCTTGCAGTGATGTCCAGGTGTCTGTCTTAACTAGTTCATTCCTTTTAATAAACAATTGACATCAGGAGGCTGCATTCTGCTGAAGGTATGTCCCTTTTTACTTCCCCACAAGAATCATGTGCCCATCAGCAGGTTGTGTGGTTAGAGGTGATGTCTAAGATATATCCTCCACACTGAGAACTTTACTGTAGAATCTCTGTCAGTCTTTAGGATGGGAAAGACTGAAGCAATGGATTGATGTGGGTGTCGCAGACTTCACTCGTCACTGTGGTACAGCCAAGAGAGGATTTTGTTTGAAGTTGCATCACTGGGAATTGAGCTCTTGTGAGTCCATCTGAGGCTTGGGTAGTGAAGCTTCAGTGCAGAAATGGACATTACTTCCCAGCATGCCTGGCCCAATCTCCTGAAGCATGTTCCAGGTGCAAAATCAGAAATTAGGATTTGAAGGGATGGGAATTATGGCCAACTTCAGGTAAATTGTCCTCTTTGTTAATCATGCTGTAACTGATGAAAGAGTTATGGGGCAGCTCCCATGTGGATGCAGGAATGTTTTAATTCATTCAAATGTATTGTTGCTTTGCCTATCATGCTAACAATATGTTCATGTCCTCCAAAAATGTTTTTCTTATTCCATACACAGACTTGGTGCCTATGACTGAGCAAGTGCTGCCTGTTTGAGGTACCTGTGGAGAATGCTTGGAATCACCAGTAATTCTGGTCATGGGCTTCAGTGGCCCCTGTTACCTGTTCATGGCTAGAGCACTGTTCCTTTTTCCTTCCCACACATATAACCATGTAGGATTTTAAAGGATGGATTGTGCCACTTTGCTTGTCAAAGGATCCTGGTTTCTGAGTTCAGTTCAGAGAGGCCTTAGTTGTCCTAACTAATGGAGGAAATAGAATAGTGTGAACAAATTATACTGGATTATTTGACTGAATCCCAAATTAAAAACTGTAAATAGCAGCAACCTATTTGGTAATCCCAGGTTTACCAAGTTTGTGGAAGCTGGACAGTCAAGAACTGCTATTTCTATTTCTTAATACAGCAAAAAAGTGAACTGATTCCCTTTGGGGATTATATATGGTGCAGTTTTATATATTGATCAGTATTTTTAAATGCTTTTAAAGCTTTTAGACCAGGTGTTATCTGAGGACTCAGCTTCTCTGGTCCTTTGTGAGCTGGTAAGAATGCTAGGGTATTACTGAGTGATTGACAGGGCCTACTTGTGTTTTGTCATCTACTTCTTATATAATGCAAAAAAGTGACAGAGAGGAAATACAGAAAAATACAGTTATCAGTTTTTTAGTTTTGTATAATTATTTCTAAATCTCCTTGCTTTTTTTCCCTCTTAGACTGTTGTAAAAACTGCAGCATCTTTATGATGAAATTGAGGTAACTTTTCAGAAAACTTGGGCTGGAAATAATTTTTATTTGGCTTTTATTTTTCAGTCACTCTGTGTAATTTGCCATAATCTAACAATTCCTACTTTACTTATACTACCTTTTGAATGTCGGGGTTTTTGAAAGTTTTCACTATATGTTGTTTGTTAGGGATACAACCTGACGTCTCTGGTGACTTCTCAGAGAGTCTCAAAGCACTTTCTAGATGATGTAATTGATACATCATATAAAGAATCAAAAAGAATGAAGCTGCTCAATAACTCACAATGGCACTGTGTGATAGTTTAGAACAGGAAGTGTGGAATAACTATGTGCAGCTGGATCTACAGGATGAAATTAAATAGACAGGAAATACTTAACCAAGCTGGAATTTAACCACATCCAAAGTGGAATTTGATGTGGAAACTAGCACCTTTAATTATATGATTTTTTTTTTTTCCAAAGGAACGCTTATGACTGTATGTGATCACAATCTTAATTTTCTTCTGTTGACACTGAAATTCATTGATTGAACTAAGTTTTACTTCTCTTGTAATAATGTCAGGATCCTAACTGTCTTTGGTATAACTCCCTCTGCTATGCAGTATTTAATTATTGAATAGAAATGCTTTTATGGTTTTCCAGGACTAAATCAATAATGAGTGATTTTACTTTTGGTGTTGAACAAAAGAATTGCAGCTATCCCCCCCCCCCCCCCCCCCCATTGCTTCTGTTGTTTTACTACGATTGCAGCATATGGACTGACTGTAGTCAGTATTGTGTGAGTTGCGTGGAGTAAAACACACTTAAAACTGTGCTCTTTCCTCTCTGTCTCAGGAACTTTCTCTATAAACTTTCTCACAGATTTACTCTTTTTTCATCCTATTGTTGTAGTGCCTTGGAGCCCAATGACAGAGCCAAGCCCTGCTGGGATGCTACTCAAAGAAATATTTCCTGTTGCAGAGTGTGCAGTAGGGACAGCACATAAAAATAAGAACATAGCAATGATGTTGGTCTGAGTATTCCAGAATTCCCAGAATCTCCAGTGCTAAAAGCTGTATAGTGGACCTGGAAAGGGACACTGTCCACCTGCTTGAGGGACAGAATGGGATAAAAGAAGGTAGCTGATTGTTTCAAAAGTGAAGTAGCAAGCAGTGTATGCTCACAGATAATCTGGTTTAAGATGGGTATCAAAGCCTGGAAGAGAAGCCAAATCCCCAATACTCAGTTCAGGAAGGTGATGAATGGAAAATTATTTGTATTTCTTTTTCAAACAGAGTTGGAATAAGGTGATGTCTGCTCAATTTAAGCTGTGTGACTAATAAGTAAGGGAAATTTTCTGCAGAAACTATTAGAAGAATTCAAGTGGCAACATAAAAAAATACTTGAATTGAGAATGTGGTTTGAAAATAGGGATCTCAGCTTGGACAGAGTAAGGCAGGACTAAAACAGAGAAAGGAGAAGAAATAAAGGTCCTTCCACTGTCAGCTGAAATGTGTTTGGTGATGATTACCTCAGAACAGGCTGGAGGCAGAGGATATTCTGTAGAACCATGTTCAGTACTATGGAAAGGGATCTTGCAAAAAAGGTACTGAAGGAGTTGTTAGGTAAGAGCATCTAAAAGGGAAAGGTAAGAAAAGTCAAGAGAAAAAGAACACTTCAGAAAGAAGAATTTACATCAAAATTTACTATAGCATAAAAGGAGTGGAAAGTGAATTTGGGTTGGAAGTTGGTGGCTGTATTATGGAAAAAGTGCAATAGCCAAAAAGATGGGAGAAGGGACCTTGGCAGTCAAAGGCCATTATTGGTGGATGAAAGGGCAGGATGATGTATTAACCTGTTACTTTTATCCTCTAGCTCTAATCCTTGAAAATTATAACATAAATTATAGAATGTGCTACTTGAAAATTAGATGTCTTTATTATAAATTCTTTTCTATTGTCTTGCCTTCTATACCTGTCCTTTCCTTTTCCTTGTTAAAACAGTTGGCCAGTCTTTAGCTTGCTAAGTTGTACATTATGTCACTGGTATGTTGAGGCACATGTATCAGCACAGTTCATAAATGGAAGCAGCTGGTTTCCTCTGCACTTGTGAGAATGTACAAACACACAACCAAGATCTTCAAATCCTCTGTATGCTTTGGATACAATTCCTATCCTGAAAAGCCATGCTGTGATTTCAATTAGTGCAGATGTGCACCAAGCCACCTTATTGGCTCAGGAAAGAATTCTTTTGTTTCAACACTTGAACTGCTAGATCTGGTTAATGTTACCAAATGAAAAAAAAAAAATAACACCACACCTATGGTATTAATCTTATTCTCCAGTATCTGAAAAAACCCTGGCAGACAAAAAAAAAATGTTGTCATCTCACAGGGAAAAGCTGAATTCATACACAGGAACTGCAGGATTACTTCGACATTTTACTAGTCCCCTGTAACACCAGCAAGTCCCATAAATGCCTAATGGAAAAACAGCAGAAAATGAGATCTGCAGCAGCCTTTAGAGATCAAATTTATGCTGCCGAACACTTTTTTCAGGTCAGGTTTAAAGGTCAGAAGAAAGTGGATAGATTAAATTTACTGATTTTGCCAACTTTAAAGGCCCCTTTCAGAGGTTTTCTGTTTCTATAGGAAGCCCCAACATGCTTTTAGATAGTTTTCTGCAAGAACTGAAATGTATAGCATCTTCATTGTATTTTTCTCATGTGAGAAAGGCACTCATGTAACAATGCTTAGTTATCCCCTGTGTGCTCTTGAGCAGAATCTGATTTAGATCCAAGGTGTGTTATCATCTTGGAGTAATTAGTACTTCCATTAATAAAGTTTTTAGTGTATATTAATTTCATACACAGACTAACACTCATCTATCACAAGGCCAGATGTGACCTCACAGTGACAAAAATGGTAACCCCAATTCATTTCCACACTTGTGTTAAAATTTATCTCCCTGTTTCTCACACAATATTAATATCTTCTTTGTCCCAAACAGAAAAGTATCTTCCCATGGGCATCACTAACTTTTACACTCTGTGCTCCTTTAAATGTGAATAGAAGAGAACTTACTACCCTCAGTGGAGAAAAAAGAAAGTGGAATACAAAATCTTACCACAAGAGACTTTCTAGATCATCAGTCTCAGCAAACACTAGTTGCAAAATGAATGACTGGAAGTGGGAGGATGACTGTGGACAATATCTTCAGAATCCTAAGTAATGTGGGCATAATGCCAAAAAAGTCATTTTTAGAAACAAAACACAAGCTTTTCTAAAGAGTAGTAATACTACAGAAAGACAAGTTGAATTAAAAGCTTAGTTTCTGTATATGAAGCAGTGCAGAACAAGCAGCGTATTTGTATAGCTGTATTTTGGGAGGTAGAGGAAGGAGTGGAAATTATTTATGTGGAGTTATTTCATCAGTCCTTAAATGTATGGGTAATTCATTGCAAGATTTTACAATATTAGCTCAATATCAAGTCTTAATACTTCCCAAAAAAAAATTTTGACCTGGCCTCCTCAGTGTTCCCTCTTAGGAAAGTCTTGAATATGTAGCAAATGCAGTTGTTCTCCATTGTATATGATAACTTGTAAATTATCGTACTTAAATTATAAACAAATTATAAAAAAAGTCTTTTCAAAATTACTTTGAATTGCCACTTTAACTTTCTAGTGGATACTTTTCTAATATGTGGTGATTTTTCAGACATGAGGTTTTCAGAGTGGTTCACAATTTTATTAGTGTCAAATTGAGCGAAGACCATAGACAACTGTTTTGGCTTTCAACTGTGTGAATTTCCTGTGTACTCATTAACATTGGGGATGCCTTTGGAACAGGAGAATTGAGTGATATCTGTAATTACAGATTTACCAGTATCTCCATAGTGAAGTACTTTATTAGCCATTCATTAAAGAAAAGCTTTCAATATTAAGTTTTAAACATAAAAACTATTATTTTCCAGTTCTTTAGTGAAGCTTCTGATAGGATTTGAAGAGCTAGCTGTGGGGAGATCTTTGTGGCTTGCATGTAGTCCTGTGGGATGTATTGTAGCTTGAACTCCACTATTTATGAAGATTTTCAAATTTAGCCAAATTCAACAGAATAATTCCAGTTTCAGGGCTAACTGAAAAGTTTACTGAGGTGGGAGCTCAAATATCCAAGCAATCTTAGAAAAATACAGTTGTTTTTCCCACCCACAAACACAGAATACTGCCTGACCAGATATGGACCTTGCTGAACTAAATGGAATAAAGCTTTACACTTGGGTTTCAGCTTAAAAACAACTTGTAACAAATGTGCATAAACTCAGGGTAAATCTGAAAATTCTCCTTTTGGAGTAGAGCTGATGGGACAAATTTTAATAAAATTGGATACATCTGCAGTGGTATCATATATCAACCAAGAGGCAGACAAAAGAAGTAGGAATTTATTGGAGGAATCCATCTGACTTTTCTTGTGGGCAGAATTACATCTGGCATTTGTGAGGGTGTGCCATTTCCCAGATCTTCACAGTATGTTGGCAGACTTTTTTTGCAGGCTTGGATGTTCACTGGGGAGAGCATGGTCTCTGAATAGATGCATAATTCACTGTAGTAAAACCAAGGTGCACGTCTCCTCACAGCAGGCTCTTTTGCCATAAGAAAAATATCCAAAGACAAATACAAATTTGCAGCAGGCAGTCAGAAGAGCAGACAAAGTATTACTCTGTCAAAATGCCAGACATTCAGAAGATGTTTTATAAAAGTTTCTAGCATGTCCTTGTCATCTGTGTCCTCTTCTCAGCATAGAATCCTCATAGAATGTTTATGGTGGTAATTGTGGAAAATTGGTAATCATCAGTGGTGTTAAATATCTGAATTCTAAAATGTATCAGAGTCTTGAAATTGTTGAATATTTTCCAAGGACTATTATTAACAGTGAATATTCTAAAGTTCCTTTGCTCAGTGATTAGAGTGGTCAGGGATATGGCAGGGTATGTGAGATGTAAGAAATTGTTGTGGAGAGCGAATTGCTAGAAAAGCAAGTTCACAGAAAGACTTCTGCAACTCCTCTGTGTATGAATGCAGTTTGTCAGGAGTAAATAGGCTCAGAAGGCACTTCAGAGATTGTTTATTACAAGTATACAGAAGTACTGCTGTGCTGCAAACCGTTCTCTGAAGTCTGCTGTTTCAGCAGCCTGAAGTAACTCCAAGCTTATGGATGTGCATTAGGCTTAGACCTGAGTCCTGTTGGATTTACAAAGTTAAGTGCATAAACTTCACAGGCCTGAGGCTCTTGTTCATGGGGAACTCGTGTAATTTCTCTGCTTCTAGACAAGGCCAGGCCTACAGTTTCTAACAGGAATTACCTCTGGCTAAGCCTAACAGGTGATAGAAGAATATTGTGTGGTTTATGTGTTTCAGTTGTAAACTGGTACGGTGTGGATGAAGCCAATTCTTAACCTGTTCTAGTTCACAGTGGATAAAATGAGTTGAGTGCTGGCAAGAAGATTTGGACGTTGTTCGTTGGGTATTAAGTGTCTGAAGTACTCATCTGGTGAAGCTAGAGCCTCAAACCTTAGCTAAGTCATTATATCCAAAAGAAGTTCTTTCTGTTGAAGCAGTTTGGTCTCTTTTGGTGCTTGGAAGGGAAGCTTCCCCTGCCTGGTGCCTGGAAGAGAAGTGTATCAAGAAAGTCAGTTTCCAAACTCAAGTTCAGCAAACATAAAATCCAGACCAGTGTCACCATTGGTGCAGTGGTGCTCAGTTGTAAAAGCTAAAGTAAAGCCTATGCCAGCATGAAATTTATTCTCTTCTTTGCATTTCAGTTTGTGTCTCTGGCAACTGATTTGAAAAATTACCTTTTTTTAAAGTAGCATCCATGAAGAATAGGTAAATAGATCGGCACAGTAAGGATCCCGTTTACCTGCACAGGAGCCACTATCCTATGATGAACAATTTTTCAATAAGTATCATTTGCAACTGTTATGAAAATCTATCAGTGTCTGTTTCTGTTGCAGAGCAACTGTGCTGACAGCTCAGAGGTGAGGGAGTTCTGCTGTAGAACTGCAGGAAGAGCTGAATGTGCCTGCATGGTTCTTTCACCTGGGTGACAGGTCAGAAAGAATAGCTCTCCAGCCTTCCTGGTGGCTCTTTGCATATGGAAACAATAAACAAGCAATCCCTCTGTTTGTGGATCTTCTTTAAAACATTGATCCAGACATGTAATATTTTATAAACCACTTACTTCCAGTTAAATTTTTTTGCTTCAAGTTTCATGAAATAAGATTTCCATACTACAAAATTACAGAGCATAAAAGGAAAAGGAGTGAACGGCAGTTTGTGCTTCAGATTAGTACAAATAAAGTGAACAAAGCCATCCATTGTGTTCCATTTGTGTCACTGTTGTTAGATATTAATTTGATAAGGACAGACTATGTTAAAATGGGGACCGAAAAAAAATGTTGAAACTTTTTTTTCCCCTTGACTGCTCCATCATACATTATAATGTTTATTGTTGAGATTAAGTACTCTCTATTCAAGCAGTAACAAGTTTCATAGTGGAACAAAAGTAAGCAGCACTCATGAAATTCATTTTAACAAAAAGTATGAACAGAAAGATATGAAAACTATTGATTATGTTGTCTGTGGTGACATACAAACAAAATGATAACTGTTCACTTCTATACAAGTGAAAGAATGGCAATGTCAGATTGTGCAGAGATTAACATAAGAATCTGACATCTTTGGTGAAAATTTGTAATTACAATTGATGCTTTGGTAGAGATTGGAATGAGGGTGGAATCTTGTCAAATAATTTTTCTGTTGTTCATGTCATTGCCAACTACTTAACCCTTTGATTATCAGTGATTATTGCTATGGGTAAATGTGACTGTTGTAGTAAGTTTTTCTGTGATTTATACCTGTTCTGAACATCTGTTTCAGAAGGAAACTTCTTAAGCTTAATTTTGTTCTGCAGAAGATGTCTTAAATAATATCATACAGATACTGCTGTCCAGGGCAAAGTTTTGTGAAAATGGCTGATTTGTGTCTTGACTGCCTTTACTGGAGAAAACATCAGAAAATTGAAGAAATGGAAAGAATTTATCTGTGATTGCTGAGCACTGGTTTCAAGGTACCATCATCACTTCTGTTTCTTATTATTTACAGAAGTGTTTGATACCACTCTGCTAGCTTTGGTTTCTTACTAGATTCATGACTGGGTTGGACCACAGATGTTGATGAGGAGGCATTGTAGGGACAGGAGTAAAAAGGAAATCCTTCATTTCCATAGTTAGCGGTTTCAAAGAGAGGGCAAGCTCCAGTAAGTACCAAATCATCTGACTTTTCTGTAAATGAAGGCATGTCATTGATACAGATGCATAAAAAAATATCAAAAACTTGAGACAGACACTTTCCATGTTTGAAGAATGCATGCTGCATTTTACTTAGAATTGGGCTAATAATTATATTCCCTAAAAGAGGTTACTATGTTACACAGTTTCAAAATGTTCTTGTTTGGCTGTTTAAAAAGTAGAAATTCTGTTTATCTAGCATAAGGAAGGGATTTAAACTCTCTGAATTAAGTAGGTGATTTTGAGAGATCCCAACTTCATTTTCTTATAAAAGCACTGAAACATGAGCTCAGATGCTGATTTTAAAAGGAGTGCTTTTACATTTGTCTTAGCTATGTGCCTCAAATATGTCAAAGTTATTCAGTGATAGTCTAATCCAGAAATCATGGTTATAGTGTATAAATTATCACACAAGTTAACACTGTTAAATACATTATGATAGTTTTAGTGTCTATTTTTCTTATTCTGTTTTCAGGGACACAAATTGAATGGGCAAAGATTCAAGTAAAGGGTAAAAAAGAACAGGGAACATTTTTTCATAATTAATTTTCTGCAACAGAAAACAGATTAATATTCTGCAACAGAGCTCATTCCTGTTCAAAGGACTATCCACGTATAGGGTTGTAGGCATTATTAAGATCACATTGACTTCATAATTTGGAATTCAGAGATGTTCCATGTGAAGAGGAAGGGCTGCTGAAGGAGCTCAAACTCCAATGCATCTATGTGGTTTGTTTGCAAAGTGTGTACATTTTGTGGTGTTTGTTTTAGGGTAAAATAGCTAATTTCTGATTGTTAGGGGACCATCTGGGACGCTCTGCTTTGAGATACTTTTTTAGAAGCTGATAGAACATGGGAGCCTGTTTGTCCACATATTTTTTTGTCCATGCTTTTCAAATACACACAGATCTAGTATATCATAGGTTTTTACAGTAATTCACATTGCAAGGGACCCCTAGAGGTTTGCTAGAGCAAATTTGAAGTTCTCAGTTGCTTTATGTTCATTTTGAATACTTCCAAGCATGCTCTAAAGTTTGTTCCCAGTCATGAAAATTCTTTTTCCATGTGAAATTTCTTTGAATATTGTAAAACTCACATGAGTTTTGAAAGCAATTTGATTTATATAATTTTAAATACCATTTTTAAGAACATGAATTCATATAAATCTCTTTTTTTTCCTTATGCACTTCAACATTTCAAAAATAAGCCAATTGAATTGAACCACACAAGCTAATTTGGGCACTAACAAGTAGAAGAGGCATTGATTTAGGAGGTTAGGTCTGACTTATAAAACTAGAATTGCCATGTTGGAAGCATCTCCTTGAATGTAACCTTGTTTCCATAAAGTAAAAGTTTTGGAGACTTAAATGAATCCAAAGAAGTCACTTAATTACTAGTTAGTGGTGATTTTCTTAATTGCTAGTTGTATTCTGCACTGTTGTTTTTAATCTGTAAATTGATTTGGAACTATAAATTCTCATTTGCATGGCAGTTTATGGCAAAAAAAGCCATTTTTTGCCATACATTAAAAAATAGTGCCCGTATGTTTCTACTGTTTCGGAAAAAGTATGTAACATTGCACAGTGTTTTTAAAATCAGTAGCACAAAATCCTACTATGAAAAATGGCATCATGTTGCATGCCTGGGCAGCTTCAGTGAGTGTTCCCTGAGCCCTCAGGAGTGTTTTTAGTGGAATATCTGAGCTGGGCAGTGCTGTACAGGCACAGTCAGGTGAACATTTGTCGCTGTCGAGTAGGACGGGAACAGAGAGCTCTAGATCAGAAGGTAAAGAAAATGAGCTCTGATTTATTTCAAATATACCGCTCTATATATAGAGAACATTGAGAAGACTCATTTCATTGGTCTTAGAGTAAAAACATGTCACACCATTGGTGTACAGTGAATGATGCACAGTAACAGAGCATATCTATAAACAATGTGAATAACAAGATAGATTAGAGAATTATTTACATTCTTTCCCAACTGTTTCCCAGGCTCTTGCCTGGTTAGAAAACCTTTCTCTTTCTCTCTGACTGAGCTGAGAATATCCACAAACATTTGGTGCTAAACACAGCACAACATGCACAGAAGGCACCTGTGTCCCACTGAACTTGGGTACCTATTCCTGAAGGCTGAGAAGGTCCCTGGCTGCCTTACTTGTCCAAGGGGGTGTTGTCACCCATTCTTAGGGAACACAGGTATTTGCTCACTAAGTTTCAGGGGCTTCCTGTTCTCAAAATCATTTGACTTGTAATCTCACTGGTATTCTGCATCAAGAAAGGTTAGTTGTCTGTCATAGGTTAACCATCTAACCTAATCTTTTATAGATGTAAAACTTTTTTTAAAAATTCAATTTTTAATTAAATTGAAAAAAGAGTGTTTGTTCTGTCATATTTTACATATCTGGAGTGTGATTTTCTCTGAAGGTGGGCAAATAATGTGTTTCAGTTTCAGGTAGAGAAGCATGGAAAATATTCAGCAGAAAATTATTCGAAATCAGAATTATTAGAAAATATTTCAGTAGAAAAAGTGAAGATATCCCTGTTTAGAGCTTAACAAGTGTCCACATTTCAACTATATTAATAACTATTAGAATTAGCATAGATTCTGACCCTTGTTTAGTTGTGTTCAGAAACAAAGCCATGTAAGAGTCTTTCTATAATGAAAATTAAAAGGCCAAGCAATAACATTTATGTTCTTTTAAATAATTAATTTTAATGTGTGGAAGTGTGAGCAATAAAAGTTTTATTGTAAACCCTGATGTGGTAATTAATACAAGTGATTAGGACCTAATTGCATGTCCATAGTAAATGTTATATTTGCTGTGAAAGACATTTTGTTGGAACTGTGGTTTGGAGGATAGAGTTGTGAGAAGAGTGATACTTGAAAGAAATATTTAACTCACTTTCTCATGACTTGGTAAGCCAGAAATTGAAAGAAATACATCCTTTATTATTATACCAGTTATGGTTTTAGCTCTTCTGAGCTTTTTGTTGCACTATGCACTTAATTCTACGCAATAGCGGGGCTTAAACATGGAAGTAATACGTAGGCCCTTTAAAATCAGCTAGGAAATACCTTGAGGACTGGGAGAAGTATTTGTTTTATTAATCATTTACACCTTAATTTGCAAATAATGGAAGTCCTGCTATTTCATAAGGCTGGTCATTTCTTTAATGCAAAGAATAAGTCATTCTGTGAGCAGTGCTGGTTTCAGGTGCCCTGGTTGTGCTTTGGAAAGCCCTATTGCACACCAAATGAATTCAGATCTCCACTGAAGCTTTGGAGCTGCTCCAGAATTTCACTAATGTATTGATGGGGTTTGGATCCCTCTTTTTAAAAAAAATTATTTTATTAGCGTAGGTGGGTTTTTTCCTTCAGCAGTTACTTATTTTAAATATACTGTGGACTTCTGTGGTTCTAGATAGAGCTTAGTTTTGCCCATGGTGAGCCTGCCTTGTTTAAACAGACTCAGTTAAAGGATGAGTTAGCATTTGAATAGTGCTATAAGCTTCAGAAATCTTTTGACTTACCACTTGATCATTTCTTTTTTCCTCTTCATACCTACCATGCTACATATTTCTGATATGATCTTTATTAGTGAAATAATATGCTCTTTCTTTGGGGCTCTTGAAATATGTTCTAACGATGATGGTAATGACTTTGATTAATATTTAATCCCCATGCTGCTATGTTCTTATAAATTACAAGATCTCAAAGGTAGCTGGGGGAGGGAAGAAAGGTTTCTGCTGAAGTGTTTCAGTATTAGAGTGCTTAGAGAGAAAGATACCTATATTTCATTACTTTGTATCTGCTTTCAAACCTGAATTTAAGTGAAACATTTTGTACCATGACCACATTCTTAACAGGGAAATCTGTAAGATGGACTTGTTGTCCAGGGCACCAGACTCATTCTCGTGTTTGTTTATGTTATGTAACTGTTGCATTCCTCTGCATCACCTGGGGATCATGACAGAGGCCACAGGTATAGCAGTATGTACCAAGAGTTTGGTGAGACTTTTTTTTCCCTTTTGACACCCAGTCAGTCAGTGGTGATTATCTGCTAATACCAGTCATTGTTTCACTCTAAGTTTTTAACCTGTATTCCTAAACCAGATCGTTGTACTGGTATAAGCACATTTAATTAAGCAAATACTCCTATTTGTTCTCTTCTTGTTCAAGGCTATTTTAATAAGCAAGAAATGGGCTTGTTTAAAGTATTTACTTAGAGAGCTTTCAAACTGAGGATTAACTGTCTAGAGAATTAGAAATTCTCTATGCATTTGTAGTTACATAGATTCTCTCAATTTACTAATATGCTGTAAATATTATGTACACACCAAACTTGAATGAATTCAACATATGGTTGATGTTTACATAATTTATGAGATGCCACATTATATTAATGGAACTAACCATATACAAAAAAGCAAATGTTGCACTATCATCAAGGGCCTAAATTAACCATACCTTATTTGATGCTTCCTGAAGTGGTTATTTGCCAGGACCAGGATCCTGGGATTGCGCTCAAAATTTTGGAAATTAAGATTGAAAACAAGTTATCTCATTGTTCCAAACATCATCAATAATATTGATACCAATTTTTAGACTTCTGGATATTGTTTAATTAAACAATAACTAGTATGTCCAAGTCTGTTTTTTGGTCTAAACAAAACATTATCCTCATATTAAGAGTCGTGTTAGATAAACCTAATAAAGAGTTATTTTAAAAGGATGAAAGGTGAAAGAAATGGTTTCTCTCTTTAATCAGCAATTTAACAATTTTTTTAAGATGCATCCTTTCTCAGTAAGGATTAAATTGGTTTTCAATATTAAAAAAAGTATGGTTAAGTGGTTCTGGGATACGAGGAGAAATGAAGTGGCTTGCTCTTTATCATAGCTTGCTGGATCTGCAGCTTATATTTTATTGATGGTAATACCCTATACTCTATAATACCTTTCAACACAAAATTTCAGTCATTTCAGTAATGTTAAGTAATTAAACCTCCCACTGGTTCTGCCAATGGAGGTGTATTTATCATTATGACTATTTTGCAAGTGGGTAAACAGAGGCAAAAGAGGTTAAATTATTAATCGAAGTAATAAAATCTCTGGGCTCCCGTCTCTCAGATGATGTTTAGTACTTCCTCCAAAATTTTGTTAAAAATTCAGTATAATTAAATGTATACATCTCACTTGCTGAGCTTAGTAAACTCATGTAAAACTACATACTGAATTTGAGAGAGCATATTTGAGAGGTGTTTTTGTTTTTTCACAGAGGGCCAGCTTAAGGGAGCATTGTCAAACCAAATTCTTAATCTCATTTTGGCAAGATGAATTTACATCTTAACTAAGTTTGTACTTTTCAGGGAAATAGGAGAATGAATTTATTTGGGATGACGTTTCTCTACACCAAAAGTAGGTATATTACTGCTCTCTGGCACATGTGTTAGACCTCATTGTTAAAGTTCACATCTGCACTGTGAGTACACATCTCCTAAATAAAGTTACACAAGTCTTTTGTCCTTAGCATGGCTTAAAACAACTCCTGCAAATTTAAACAGCAGTAAACAGAATTGAAAAAGATTTCTAAACTGATTAAAATTAAAAATAGATTGGTAATATTTGCATAAAATAATTGTTTTCTTTTGCATGCACTGCCAAATATTGAAGGTTTTCTGCTACTGATAGATACAAATATGGCAATAATGAGAGTTCACTTCAGCAACAAAGAAGCTGTTCAAGTCTGAAAGCAATCCTCTCCTTCTGACATGTTGGCACCATCATAGAGGAAAATGTCATGGTCAATATAAGCACATTTACTGACAGTTAGGTTTTTTCCTATGTTCCTGAAAACTGTTTGAAACTTGGCTTTTATCAAAAACAGAAACACTGGTCACTCAGAATGATAAAACAATAGTTTATGGCTTAGTCATTTTCCAGTTATAAAGCAATAGTTTCATAAAAATAAACAAGGCATACAGGAACAAGCCAAAACAATTACTCAGAGAATTTGTTGCATTCTTGCTGTCCTTGCTTCCTGATTTAAAACAACTGTCTCCAGTAGGAACTGGACAAAAAGCAGTGGGTTTTGTTTCAGTAACTGCTTGCTGATCACTGAGATAAGATTTATCACTGAGCTAAAATATAGTTCAAAAATGCAATTGATACTAGGTCTAGGTACTTTCTAAATTCCTAAATTACCTTTTACAGGAGGAACAGGTACGTAGATTAAAATAACATTAATGTATTTCACTAATTTAAAGACCAAACATTTCCCAAGTGGATAGTTACAAAGAACTTCTGTCCTTTCTAGAAGAAAGTAAAATGCTACTTTAAAGCCACAAGAACTTTTATTAGTAAAGGTCATTTTGATTATTTAATTTGTAGGGGTTTGTTAATTATTTCTGAAGGGGTTTTTTCCCATGCTGTGAGTATTTTATTATCTGCATCATCATGATTATTCTGTTGTAGCTCAGTAAGGAAAATAATTTAACAATAATTTCAAGCAGGAACAGGATGCAAGTATAAATGCTCAAAACTGAGAGATTGGAGAGGTAAAGGGTCAATAAATCTGCTAACTTGACAGTCTTGCACATTCCAAGTAATGTGCTCAGATGTTTCAATGTTAAAGGTAGTTTTTAAATTGCTCCCTGCTCTTTTAAACTCACAGAAGTACTAAGATAGATGAAGAGTTTTTGCTCTTTCATTCCAAGAAGATTCCTTCTGATTCCTGTTCTGAGGGAAGATGATTTCATTGCCATGTCTCACAGTGGGTGGTACATGGACTGCACCCCATCTGTGCTCAGGCAGTTCAGAGGCTGCAGTACAAAAGTCTTTCAGACTCTTCTGGTTGTAAGGGCACCTGGAAGCCTTGAGGAAGTTCTTTGGTCTGGAGCAGTTACCTAGTGGCTCATTCTCCAGCTCAGGAGCTGCCGTGTACTTTTGCTAGACTGCAGCAGGTGAGACTGATGGCAGAGCAGAGCTGAGGGATGCCTCTTCTGCCCAAGTGTGTGGCTTCGAGTTCTCTTTGTGTGCAGAATATAGGAAACTTAACCAGGTCCAAAAGCTCTGACTTGGTTGTGTCTGTCATGTAATGGAGCAAGTTTTTTTGGCATCTCAGCACTCTCACTGTCTCACTGGAACTGCCAGCATGCTTGAAGTTAGATGATTTCTATAGGGCTTTACTGAACCATGCTTTTGATCAGGATTGTCACTATGTAACTGTCAAGGTTTCTGTGTGTCTGAAAAATTCCACCCTTTAGATGGATGACTATGATGTCATCATAATTGCATTTTTATGTAAATGCTTGCTATAAAATAATTTTGGATTAAATGATGTGTTCCTTTCCTGTTGGCAGAATATAATTTGTCTTAAATGGCAGCAGACTGTTGTATCTGTTTTCCTGAAAGTTAAATATTTTGATTCACACGATTTATTGATTTTACATTGTTACCAAATGGCATTCCCAAATCAGCTCAGAATACCGTGGTTCAAAATCCTGTCATTCATATGATAAAGTTGTTTTCATGTAATCCTCTCTGCAAATGGGAGTGGCAAGAAAAGTGGAAGAGCTAGAAAGAAAGTAATGCATTTTATCAGGTAGTAAGTTTGAAAGAAATTCTTATTTTTATTATCTCTGTATGTTTTTGAGGCAGTACTGCTTCTTTACTATTAAACAATAATAAATCCCAAATTGCAAGGCTGTTTGTTATCATCTTGCCCTGCATTTGTTTGGAAATACTGAGAAAAAAAAAAAATCTTGATCCTGATTGTGCCAACATTCCTTGTGTGTAATCCAGATGAATTTGTGTGCACGAATACAGTGGAAGGCTTCTCAGCTTGGAGGGAACACCTTATACAGAATTGCATTCACCAAAGCCAGAGCTGTGCTGGTTTCATGAGGTCACCTCTTCAACACTCTCTGTTTCTGTGCTGCTGACACTTTTGACACTCTTAATTTGCTGCCTTCACATCTGCTATAGCTGGTGCTGTAAGAGCTTAGTGTAGGTCAGAAGAAACCTTTTGGGTCTGTGTGTGTGATAAAAATGAGAGAGGTGGCTTACAAGACAAATTACTGGTGTGTAAATGCACCAAATCCTTCTGGTAATGCTAGTGTCTACAAAGAAAAAAGACATGAATGTGAAAGACTATCCAATATTCACAGTACCCTGGCATATCTAATGAGGTACATCAAAGAATTCCTGAATATTGTAGAAGTGAGATTAATGTGATATTCTCTATTGACTCTGTCCTCTGCTGTTGTATGCATCTTACTGAATTTTAAAAGCTCTTAAGTTACAAACAAGTGACTATCTCCCCTAGCCATGTGTCTGCAATACATGAATGCATTTTTCTTATTTCTTCCTTTTTGTTTTTTATCTCATAAGGAAAATGGGGTTTTTTCCCCACCAAAGGACTATACTTAAATTAAAGGACTGCTTACAGTGCCTGAGAATGGTATTACTTTGTGCATGTGTACATACAAACATGCATATGCATAATTCAACCTACCATCATATTTTCCTGGTCTGTATTTTGGTTCAGCCTTGCTCTGTGGCTTGTGGTACAATGGTTCCTTCCTCCTGGCATAGAAAACACACTCACATTTGAGTAGCAGAAAATAGTACTACATCATGAAGCAGTAGCGTCCAGTATGCTCTGTCAGCACACGCCAAAGGAATGCTGTGTGCTGCTAATGTATCTGGTAGCCTTTAATGTTTTATAGGTTTTCTTACAGTATTCCTGCCTTTCACTTCCTGTGACTGTACTGCCCAAGTGTCACATGTCCTTCTATTACAGAATCATCAAGGTGGGAAGAGACCTTTGATATCATCAAACCCAACCATCCACCCAGCACTACCACTGTAACCCCTAAACCACATCACCCAGCACCAGATCCTGATGCCTCTTAGACACCTCCAGGGACAGTGACTTCCCCACATCCCTGGGCAACCTATTCCAGTGCCTGACCATCCTAACAATGAACAAAACCTCTTTTAGTACCTAATCTGAGTCTCCTCTGTCTTCAGCTTTAGGCCATTTCCTCTTATACTCTGTAGGCAGAGTAGAAGAGACCAGTCCCAACTTCACTGCAGTCTCATTTCAAGCAGCTATAGAGAGCAGTGAGGTTAACCCTGGGCCTGCTTTTGAGACTAAACAATCCCAGGTCCCTCACCCATTCCTGTAAGACAAGTTTTCTAGATCTTTCTTGAGCCTGGTTGCCCTTCTCTGGACATGCTCCAGCACCTCAATGTCCTTTCTGAAGTGAGGGGCCCAGAACTGAAAGCACTACTTGAGGTGTGGCCCCACCAGTGCCGAGTACAGTGACAGTCACTGCCACACTCTTCTCAGTGGTTACACTATTCTTGCTACAGGCCAGGATGCCATTGGCCTTCTTGGCCACCTGGGCACATTGCTGGCTCATACTCAGCTGGTTGTCCACCAGCATCACCCTCCTTCATGAAGGAGTTACATACACATTACATTACATACACAGTAATTTCATTTTTCTATGTAACGTACATTTTCCAGGCTGTTGGAATTTCTGTTTGTTATCTGTCTTGTCCTTTGATTAGAGGTATTTTCCTCATGGTTGTTTTAAGTATCTTTGGGTTTTGCAGGTAAATAGGACCCCAAAACTCTCCGTAGTAGTCTAACGTATGTAGGTGGGTATAGAATATCTTCTGAGGAGCCTCTTAACCTTCTTGTTAGTGGGAATAGAACTTCCTACTGGTGAAATACAAAGTCTTTTATACCAGTGATACAGGGTACATTTATTCTCCCACTCAAAGCTAATGTTGGCTGACAGTTAATTGTTAGAGTGGGTAAGAGTAGTTGGCTTAGGCATTCCTTTGTCTGCATCTGTCAGGACCAAAAGCAGTGGCAGCTGCAGGCTGAGTGTCACTACAGGACACGAGAAAGCACAACACGTGCCGCTGTATTGTAAAGGTAAAAAAGTAAGTTTATTGTCTGATTCCAGCATTTATAGTTTTCCAAAGGTGACAACAGTGGATTGGAGGGTGAAAGTGCCACCTCTCCAACAACATTGGACAAACTACCAGTCCATCAAATTTCTCCGCCTCTATGAAGGAATGCAAAAACAATAAATTATTTACAGAAAGTGTGTGAGAAAGTTTGCTACAAGAATGTAAACTCAGAAGGCTTTAGAAAATCTTAAAAAATCAGGGTGACAGCTGAGTTTCTAAGGAAGTCACAGAGCAACTTTACTCTGAATTCTAGTGAGATATAAGAAAACCCAGGGGTTTTAGGGGTATTCATTCCTGTACGCAACTGTAGCATGCCGCACTAGAGTGGCCTGTGGCTTCTCTGGTTGTAATTTAAGCTTAGGAAGCTGAGTTACTGTAACTACACTGGTCATAGCTGCATGGAATTCCACTAAAAGTAGAGACAAAGTCAATTTAAATACCTGAAGAGGGGGGTTGAATTAGGTTTCTTTAAATCAATATCTGTTCAGATCAAATTTTATTTTCTGCCTACTTTCTTAATTCCATTCTGTGGATTGTAATGCTACAATTTTGTTTTGCAAAGAAATGTTATACTTGGAAAAGAGTTGTCATACACAGAACTCTTAATTTCTAGATGTTTTAATGTCAAACAGTTATTTAAAAACAATATAAACAAAACCATGGAAGAATGCAATTAAATGGCAGAAGTGATTTTTAAGAAACCCAGAAGACAGAGCAACAGCCTTTGAGATTTCCTGGCCTTTACTTTGCAGGATCTAAAAAGCAAACTCTCCTATCTGTATCTCAGCACTTTTATGATGCCTTTACAAGGAAAAGGGAGTTGGATGCAGGCCTGAGTTAGATCTCATGGGGATAGTGTTCTGTACCTTAAATTGCAATCAGATGTATTTTACTTTAGATGAAGTTTTCAGCCTAAAATTGGTAAGAAGCCTAATTATTTGACCAGGTTACTATTTACGTAGACCACTGTAGAGCAATCTGTCATTTATCCAGAGCTGGCAACACGTCACCCTTGAAAGATTTTTATTTTGTGTTTGGAACAGATTTTTTTAAAAATCTATCTCTCTGTTCATTACATAAAAAAAATAAAAGATGGTAGAGATTGCTATGGAGATTAGAAATTATAGAAACTGCTCATTTTAATTCTTTGGAATGTAAAATTAGCAAAGAAACTTGGATGTTTACAGGCTTCCAGTCCTTCAGGATACTAACTAGCTCCACAGCATGCATAGGATTCTTGTGCCCTTTGGACTTTGATTGTCAACTAGCAAATCGTGCCCAGTTTTTGAAATCCATCATGTATTTTTTAGACTGGAGAGTGTGGAGTAAGGAGAAATAAATAGATGTACTCTCAAAGTAGTCTTTAATCTGTAGACTTATTTTTTCTAGTGATTAGGATGCTTAAAATGATCTGATATCTGAAGTATGCAGGATGAAAATATAGCTATTCTGTGATTCAAAGGCATAATCATATGGATGAAAACTGGAAAATAAGACTGTGTTGCTATTACATCTTTTGGAGTGTCATGGTGGTGATGTTATAGATAGGACTGAGATGATGTTTTATTTGTCAGACCCTCCTCAAAGTTGTTTCTCACTGTGCCTTAGACATTATCTCTGGCCTTAAATTTAACACTTGCTGCTCATGCTTGAAAACTGCTATTATTTACTGAGTTTGGAGAACAGTTAGTAAAATAGGTTTTAGAATTATAAAAACAAAACATACAGAATTTGTTTAATTAGTGCAAAGTCTAAGCCTTTGTTCAATTAGCAGATTAATGAAACTCTAGGGGATCTTTTTATGGCTCCTGGAACACGCGTGGTTGGAGTAACCATCTGCAATGCTGAATTCAAAATGGCAGCCTTGTTCTTCATAGGGTTGAAATCAGCATCCACAGTTTAGTAGACAAGTAGTGATTTGTGGAAGTTGGCACTTACTTAAATGTGGATGTTCTGTGTAAAGAAAAGTACTTTTGGAAAAAGGGGGCAAATAAAATGCCTATGTGGAAACATGAAAACCCCTAGGTTTTTTTCTGCAAAACAGTAACAAGTGGTACAGAGTCAGCATTTTCAAGGCCTTTACTGTAAACAAGGTACTAATATTTAAGTTAGGGATTTCATTAGTGTCCTAGCTGTGTACAGAGGATTCAGACTGGACTTTGGAATTAAGCAGCACAGTCTGATTGACCCTAGTACTATATAGGGGCATTTAGAATTATAATACATCACATTTTAAGATATGAACATTAGTCTTAGCTGCCATGGGAAGGTGTAGTCCATGGAATGCAGAAGTAAGGAGTTACATTTAATTTTGAAAGGCTGTGATGCTAGGCATATGCAGATTCTTTGTCATCTCTTTAATACCTTAATGGAAAGGCAGTATTTCCCAGAAGTTTTTATCTGTGCACGTGTATGACAAACGTGGGTTGGGAGAGACTTTACAGAAATAGCATGCTTCATGTGGTACTTAATATAGAATTAGTAACATACATTGATTTGTTTTGATGCTTGCAGGGATTCTTCCTGACAGTGTCACCAGAAGCAGTATTAAAAGTGGCTGCTCAGGCTTCTGCCAACAACAAGATCTTCAGCTTGAATCTTTCTGCACCATTTATAAGCCAGTTCTACAAAGAGCCGATGATGAAAGTCATGCCTTACGTGGATGTTCTTTTTGGAAATGAAACGGTGAGTCTGTGTCCCTTGCACTTAGGTGTTTGTGTCTCAGAGCCTGCTTCCCCAGGATATAGCCTCAGGCTGGGCCAGAGGAGGTTCAGGTTGCATATCAGGAAGAATTTCTTCACTGAAAGGGTTGTCAAGCATTGGAAGGAACTGCCCAGGGAGGTGGTGGAGTCAGCATCCCTGGAGGTGTTCAAGAAAAGACTGGATGTGGCACTTAGATCCTGTTGATGGGGTGGTGATGGTCAGTCAAAGGTTAGACTTGGTGATGTTGAAGGTCTTTTCCAGCCTTGATGATTCTGTAATTCATGGTCCTTCTTTTTTTGTAGAGGGAATCTGACCATGTGAGGTGTCACTAGAAAGTTAAATCTGTGGTCACTGGACTGGGATATTTCAGTAGATGCCAGACATGTCACTTGACCTGTTAGAGGTTTACAACTTAGTTGTTCTAGCAGGAAGCACCCAACACATTGATGCTTTGTAATAACTGTCCATGTGCATAACGTCCTCATCCTGAATTTAACTCTGCTGGAAGAAAACATATGAAAGGCTACCACTGAGCTCCTGTAACTTGATTCTTTACCCACGGTGCTGCTATTAATAGCATTTTCTCTGATGAAGATGACTCTTTGGGGAGAAGTAGGAGGAGAAAACTAAGAAATAGAGAGTTGATTTAAAAGGTTCTCATGGATTTTATAGTGGATGAACTGGCAGCCCATCAGAGGAAGGCTTATCTATGCTGTGTAAGTTGGCAAACATGAAATTCTGCCTGGAAGCACATGCTAATAGACCAAATTTATTCAGATCTCCCTCATCATTTTTGATTTTTCTTCTCTTTAGAAAGTGTTCTTAAATATTTATTCATTTTCTCAGCAGGAAAAGTTTGAAAAAAAGCCTTGAAATGTGTGACACACCTAAATGAAATGTGGGTTTGTCACTCAGGATAACTACAGGAGTACAGGAAAATTATGGAAAAGCAACTTAGTCCTGTGAGTGGTTATTCCTGATTGTGACAAAGGGACTTACATCAACACAAGTCAGTCTTTAAACTATTGTCCACGTGTCCACATAGGGGCTAGCATTGTTATAGACATTTAAATATCTTATAGATATAGACAGGACTTAAAAAAATTAAAATACTAATTTTTAAAACAAAAAAAGTTGCAATGTTTTTAAATGCATGGGCTAAGAGAAGCCCTTTTAACTAAAGATAACTGTACAGAAAAAGTATTTTCCAGACATGTTCTTGCTATTTCCAACTGTTACCTTGGTACATCTTCCTTAATGCAGTCCTCACAAAGATGGTATTGAGTATTTATATTAAATAGCAGTTTAATCTTGACACAAAATCCTGTCAGACTTCACAGATTATGTAATACCAAGTCTAGATAATTTTGGAGTAGAAGAGCTTCACAGAAATTTCTGGGATTAAAACTTGAGGATCTTTTATATAAATATTGCTCCACTGACCTATTAGGAAAATTCAGATCACAGTGGTTCATTAGGTGCTATTTTTCATAGGTTTTTAATTTCTTTGCATTTGTGTATTTTATAAGCAATAGCCCATGATACAGGTGACACTCCCATTTCAGAAATTTTATTCAGACTAGGTTAATTTCCTCTGTCATTTCAGTTTGTTATGGTATTATTCACCTGCTGTCAAAAATATTGTGTAGTACTGTTGTGTTTGTTAAAGTTGAAAGACTCCCTGCATTTTCTGTGTATAATTTCTGAAGCATTTTGGTGTCTTTCAGGATAAAAGATGCTGTTCAAACTTAAGCGATCATCCTTAAACTTGGTGGTACAATATATATAAATATTTGGAGTACCAGCCTCTTGGTTACTTACACTAGTCATGGAACCCTGGTCATTTTTTAGTCTCATCTTCCTGCTGGCTATTGCTGCTTTGGACTTGTTGAAATGCTGCTTGCAGTGGTTTATTGTCTTGCCTTTCTGTGTGACTTGAAACCATGCTCTTGGCATGATGTACTTCTAGTTTTGAGTAGCTTCTGTGATTTCTCATTGTCAGTATTTCTGCTCTCTGCATATGGTTTTTGATAAAGAGTAGTTGCAAAACTCAAAGCTCAATCTGATATACTCTGCCTTTGTAGCTTCCACCCTTGCTTTCGGTGCCTTTTCTTTCCTCCCATATGAATTTCAGCTACAAGCATATTCAGGATTTTTTTGTGTTTGTGTATATCTTGATGGGCCATGAACCGCTTCATCTGGACAACACCAAATTTTTATCCATTTAGTGTGATTTCCTTTTGTTTTATGCTACATTTTGCATCAGTGTAAGTGCATAAGTTAACAAATAAGGCATATTAAGTTGTGTGGTTGTTACTTCATTAGTACAAACAATACTCTTAGACACAATTTTATTCTTCCCTATATTTATCTTCACATTATAGTCCAATAAAATTCTGTTGTTATGCACTGAGCTGCTTATTTTTTGAATAATACGAAAACATCCAAGTGCAGCAAAATTCCAAATTGCTGCCATTCCTAAACTAAAAACAATTGGCAAAGTGATTTTAAATTACATCTTCTACTTAAAAATTTACATCTGAATGGAGATTGGTTATTTCAAGTTTCAGCCAGATGGTAATTAAAATGGGCAAGTTATAAACCTCTCAGAATAAATATTCTAGTTTTGAATGTAAATGCCAGCATACCCTTAACTGCAGTTTAGACACTGAATGCTGTGGTAACAGCTCAGTAAATGTATCAATTTCAGCATTAACTCAGTGGCCACTGGTGTTTTGATAATTTATTTAAATCTCATTTATAATCTACCTAAACATCTTGTCTTGAATTTTTTTATTTATTAACGGTACTTCATATAACAAATTTAGTACAGAACATTCAGAAAAGGAATAATTACATGGTCATTGCAGATAACCAAGCAGGGCCATTCTACAGTCATTATCTAGCAATACATGACTGAAGAACTTGATTATTGTCATTGCTTTTAATTTTTATTAAATTAAGGTTTTTTTAATAGTGTCATTTTGCAAATGGTTCTTAGCAGTAATACCTTCCAAGCTACCATAATCACTGGATAATTAACCTGCCAGGATTAAGCACACTCTACTTTGCCTCAGGATGCTTAACTCTCAAATAAGGTCAATTATCTCCTGATGATAACTGCTTTGTCACAAGTTGCTGCTTAATTCGGCTGTAAAAGCTCACCTTAGAATACATATTTTATAACTCAGAGTAACTTTCAGTAACTGGATGGTCAAAGGAGTGAAAGCTTTGAAAGCAACATCTTTACACAGAGTTATAGAAAGTTTCCTACACAGCAGTTTTTCTAGGCAAGTAAAGGCAATTCTAGGCAATTTTTCTAGGCAAGAAACTAAATTTGTATGTATCACTTTTCATTTTCCTGTTTAGGGCCAAATGGTGATATAAATTAAATACTTGGCGCATCAAAGTCTTTAATGGATGCGGAATCTGAATTAAATTTCCAGTCACCCCAAAAGATGCGACTTACAATGGCATCTCCTCAGGGAAGGAGCTGCCTTGGGGCAACAGTCTGTATGTTTTTGCATGTGCACCTGGATAGCAGTTTCTTCAGGATTTAAGGGAGACTACAAGGCTTTCAAGTGATTGATCTTCGCATCTGGCACCAGTTCATGGCTCAAAGGAATATTTGTTGATACTGGTGTGGTAAAGATCTTCTGGGTTCTCTTGCTGTGTGTAGCCAGGGCATCACTGAAAAATTTTAGGATTTAGAAACTTTGGAGTTATAGATACATTGAACTTTTCATCTAGTGCTTTACAACAAAAACAATAAACCAGTGATATAACTTGTGGTATTCAGTGTACAGTGATCCATAGAGTTTAAGGAGGTTATGTAGAAGAGAAATAGTGAATTTTTTTTAAGTACAAAATAATAAAGAAAACTAAGATAAAAATTATTCTTTAAAAATTGATCCTCTTTGTCTCTAATGTAAAGAGCTGTTACTTCTAAACACCCGGTCTCTGAACAAATTAATTACAGGATTATAAGCTGAAGTTTTGCAAAGACAGAGCATCCTTGAGCCCATTGGGAAATTGCTGCTGGTATGACAGCAAATGTGCTGAAAAGAAAGCAAGTTGTGTACAAGACTTGTACATTTCAAGAAGCAATGACAATAGCTTTAGTGGTGGTTCTGGAGATAGAAATCCTGAGCTTTAAAGAGATTAATGCCTTTGGAATAAGATAGCAGATGGGTCTTTCATCATTTCCTCTTCACAATTACACTGCAATGGTACATTGTGCCTCCTTTATTTGAGGTATTTTCAAGTGAGGTATCAAATATTAACAGAAAGATCTCTACAAATGTAGATGGTTTGGGCAGCAACATTTAATACTCTTTTAAAGTCCTTATAAAGGCAAGTCTCTTCCATGTCTCTTTCCATGTAATTTTCCAATTAGAGAAGAGAAAATTCAATGGCAATGAAAAACTATAAATATAAAACTGAGCGGTTGCTGGGATTTTGGTGAGATTAACGTGCTCCTTATTTTGAATTTGCAGGCAGTCTGTAGTTTTGTGCTTGTTTTAACTGAGGGAGGGAATGGAAATACTGGTAAATTTTCTGGCATAAACTATGTTCAACACACTAAGATTTACACCTAAATGGCAGTTTTGAAGCCAATTTGTCTATTCCCTTGCTGTAAACTCTCACTCCACATAATTTGATATATTACATTAAGATATGACACTGAGAACAACGTTCAGTTCCACCTGCAAATTTCTTCTGCTGCATTATCACCTGGGATCAGATTGATACCTGCAGCCCAGAAAAATCTTGAATGAGACATTATCACTTTTATAAGATAAATGAGCCTGATGGTGATTCTCTTCAAACTAGTGTGCATTCAAAATGGCATAACTGAATTGATTTGAATTTACACAGTGCAATTCCTACTGTTTCTAGACCTAGCACATAGCTTTCCACCACCACAAGTGTCCTTTGACACTGGTGAGTTGTCTGATTTTGAGGAAACAATTAAGAAGTAGGAGTCAGGAGAAAATCAGGTGGCAGATGTAATTTGGTGTGGGGAAGAAGGGAAATACAGTTTGACTTTCAATAAATACTGAAAGAGAGACCAACATTTCAGTCTGTTCTTCAGTATCAGATGGGACTAAGAAGTGAGGAACATAGCAAAGAATCACTGGTCATGCCATAAATATCACTCAGTTGATGTTTCTGTAAGTATTTTCAAGTAAGCATTTATAATTATTATTGAAAGGCAAATAATAGACAGTATTTGACACCGAGTAGCTTGAAGAGGCTCATTTTAGTACTGCTGACTTGCATGTATGTTGTGTAAAGAGCCGTTAAGAAACATTTTCTTGTCTTACTGGACCTGGTCTATACTGAGAGATTATTTTCAGTCACTGGTTGTTGGCAAGCTATCATCCTTTAAGAGTTCAGCCTTTACCTTCTACATCTCTGTTCACTTGGAATTAAATTTTCAGAAACGGTAATCATCTTAAATGACATTTAGTTGGGCGTTAGTGTTTTGCATTTCAGTTTATATACTGATATTTTCTTTTTCATTGTGCTTTCAGTTCTCAGAAACTTGCCCCACAGGTGAGGGTAATTATCTTCAGTTCCTAGGCTGGGTGAGAGACTGAGGTTTGCACAGTTCCCTACAGGGAGTCTGTGGTTCAGTTAAAAATCATAGTCAGATATTCTGACCCAGTTTATTAAATACACATAGGAAGAAATTTTGTAAGGAGACATCTCATCTTCCCTTCTATTTTAGCAGGTAGAGGTTTTTAAGGTCAGCTGCTGCTGGTGTTTGCTTTTCCAAACTGCTGTAAACAGGTAGCATTTCTTTTTATAAATCTTACATTTAAGATTTCTGCAAAGTCTTTGGAAGGAGCCTGGGAATTAAAAATTGTAATTCTGAATGGGAAAAAAAATAAATACTATTTTTATTTGATGTCTTTATAGAATTTTGATGCCCTTTTCCTGTGGTAGATGTTGTGTTTTCAATTATAGGACAGCTATGGTGTTGTAATATTGCTCCTTAATTCATAGAATTAACTTTCTCAGTAGTGGAATATCTAATAAATTGTGGCCATCTGAAAAATGAGACAAGGGAGGTTGATAATGTCAGTGGTGTGTTGTAAAGATGTGCTGTGGGAAGGATGCTGAAACAGCCCAAGGCTATTTCAGCTGCAGACACTGAATCTGCTGCTTCTTCTCTCCTCTTTTTTTTCCCCTCCCATGTGAACTGCAGTGGCTCTCTCAGATAAAATGCTTTTAAATCATTTCCCAACCTTGCAGCCGTTTTTGATAAAAGCCCTGTTATCTGAAATGATATGAATCACTGTGGAGTTAACCATACCTTTTACAACAACATATTTTGTTGTGATTCATTCTGTCTCAATTAATCATCTTATTTATCTGTATTGTCTCAGCTGCTGCACTGAAATTCAGGAGTAATAAGCAAGTAATTATTTTAGTATAGTTTACCTAGTACATCATGAATGAAAGGAAAATTGAGAGCCAAGTATTTAAATTTATATTTAGTGCTGCTTTCAGCTAATGTCTAGCTATTTAAGCAATTTAGGAACACTATCTTGAAAAATGTCTTTCTTGTTTCCTGTTATGGGAAACAAGTGGGTATTTAGAAGCAAAGCTTATACTTTCCAACAGACTTCACTTCTTAGAACTAAAAATATTTTCTGGTAGTCTCTCAGAATGCTTAGGGATATTTATCCTTCCTTATGCTATGCAGTGTTGAGATACTTTTAAGACTGTGAATACTGGAGAACAAGCAGCACAAGACAGAACGTCCTTTGAGAGAGGAAAGCAGATTCCACTATATTTCAGCAGCTTGTGTTTTACTGACAATGATTGATAACCCTTTTCACTTTGTAGCACTTCCCAGAGCATCTCATAACACTTCATAAACATTAAAGCTCAGAATAAACCAATAAGGTGGGTGTGTAGTCTTGACTGTTTTACAGGTGGACAACTGAAAGGTTATTTGCCCAAGGTCATACAGCAAGAGCAGAGCCAGGAACAAGCAAAATTGAATTCTAACTTTTTTCTTCAGTTAAATGTCCTGAAATGTGTCCAGCTGCTGAATACATCTTGGACAAAACTCACCTGTCTGGAGGAAAAAACCTGCAGAATCTGGCTTTTGGTTTTCTCTATAATATTAACATATCTCTCTGAAAGCCTTTCAAAGGTAAACTACGTTGCCTTTTAACACTCAGATCACTAGGGCAAAAATGTATAATATATAATATCTAATATATAATTTAAGAACTACAAAAATAAGAGTATGAATAAAATTGAGTTACGTAGTTGATACGAACAAGAATAGAAGCTGATATGTTCACAAAAGCTTCATTAAATCAGTGTAAATTGAGAACTTTTCAATTTCATAGAGATATTTGCAGATAACAATGTAGGTGAAAAACATGTTACAATAAAGCTTTGTTTTCCAATCCAGCTAAGGCTAATTCGGTGTCTCCACATTTCAAGCCCTATTTGAGGCAGATATAGCCAGTTTCTGATTCAGAAGTGTAGGTTATGCTAAAGCCTCTTCTGGCAACATGTGCTGGAGATTCTCCCCCTGTTATAGATAGTCCTTGCAGTGGATTGTAAGGCTGCAGTGCCATGTTATCCCCGTGGATAGCATCTAAGTGTGAGCTGATGCAGACTTCTCTCACCTGCCCTTATCATATGATGTCATCTGCCCCCTTTACTCAGATTAACAATTTTGCATCCAGAGCAGCAGTGTGTTCTGTGGGCCAGACTGCTGTTAATCACTGAGCAGGTCCAGCTTTCTCAAACAACACAGTCACTAGATCTGAATAGATGAGATGGTAATGCATGGTGGTACAAAGGACTTTGAAAGAGAAAGCATGATAACTTCTCTGTTTCATCAGATATAAGCAGCCAATGCTATTAGGGTCTCCCAGGAAATACAGCAAAGAAACAATTATTGACTGAATTAATTGTTATTATGAATGGATAAGTTGTATATTAGCTGTAAATCTTCTTGGACAGAGGTTTTTATGTAAAAGAGACAGTTTTTACATAAAGAGTATGTATTGATGCTTCCTGTGCTTATAAATTTGAGTCTGAACAAAGGTTCTTGAAAGAGGAGAAAAGGGAAGGATAGTTGAGGAGACAGTAGTAGGTCCATGCTGATGTTCAGAATCTTGAAAACGTGGTTTGGGGGTTTTGGAATAGAATTGGCAATATCGTTATTATGTTAACCTATTTTTCTGTACTATTGTGCAGCACTATTTTTTCAAAACTGCAGTTTTAGCCTTGTTCTTTCTCTCATGTTATCTTTCTCTGTCAACACCTTCCTTCCCTCTGTTTATATAGCTCATATAATATTTTTATTCCCTCAAGAGAATTTTACATCTCATTATAAATCTATTAGCTAGTTTCATTTTTCTGGCTTGCTTCAACAAAGAGCAAAATTAGGCATTTGAATCCTCTCTTCTTTCCAATTAGCTATATAATCTTCTGTTACCAGGATTCTTCTGTAGATTTTATAAGAATAAATTTAATCCACTGTGGTTTCCTTAAGACTATTGAAAAGTTGCTATGTATAAGTAAATTAATGAAGAGAGATTTTTCCTTCACGTGCTGACATAAACATTGAGGGTATTTAGAATGGACTTTTGCTAAACTATTACTGATTAAAATCTGTATTTTATTTTTTAATTATGATTTAGAGTTTAGGCAATGACATTAAATTGAAACCTAATTGTGCATATATTATGAAGCATATGCAGTGGGGCATAAATATATGTAAGAGTTGCAAAAATATTTTGCTAATTTTAATTTTTTTTCAGAGTTTTCTTAAATGCAGGAAAGAAGCTTGTAAAAGAAACAGAAAAAATATATTGCAGCATACCTAAAATATTTGAAAGATAGATAAAAGCATCCATGGTTTTCCCAGAGGCAGTAATTGATCTCTAAAACATTGCCTTATTTATAAACTTAAGCCACCCCGTTTAAAATAGCCTTTGGGTGATAATTTTGTGGCCACATCAAAGTGTTTCTTTAAGCTGTATTTTCAAGTTTAATGGTCATATTCTGACTTTAAAAAACTATTGTTTAAGTACTGACCTCCCAGGGAAGCAGTGTGGAGAAATTGCTTTGCTCTATAAGTTTTTTTGTTCTATGTTAACAGAACTTATCCCTCCTAGTCATTACATTTGGGGTTATTTTAGTTCTCCAGAGAAATGATCCATTAAACCTGTACTTTAGTAAAACTACTGCTAATCCATATGTGATAAATAACATTGTCAAAATGTTGCTCATTAAGTCCTCAGACCCTTCTTTGACTCCTCATATTCTGTGTCAAAACCAGCAACATATGCAATCACATCAGGGAAACAAGCATCCAGGAGTCACTTTGCTTTCCATGCTGAAGTGGTTTCCAGGTGCAGGAGCTTCCCTCTAAAGGACAGAATTGTAGCAGTTGAATGACTGGGACAGTAGAACTTTTGAAATACAGAAACCTCTCTGTTTATTGGTTATGTTTCTAGTGGTGTAGAGGGGAACCCCCTACTCTGAACTTGAAATTCTATGAACAGTTATGCCTATCATCTTCAATTTATGTTATTTGAAGGCTATAATTTCAACAAGTAGAAAGTTTCTTTCTTCCCCCATGGTTAAGGAGAGGACTTCCTCTCCACCCTTGCAAAGGAACTGGCCATCAGCATCTGCTTCTGGTCCCACCAAATGAGCTGGGCTGCAGCTGGGCCCCAGCTGGGCTGTGCTTTCAATAAGCAAAAACCTTTACCATGGGAGAAATTCACTTGAAGGTGATGGCAAGGTGGAACACATCCCAGTGGAAGACCCTTAGGATCCCCAACCAACCTGTCCTTTGTGATACTTTCCAAGCTGTTTTGCTGTTGTCAAGGTATAGGCTTGCTAGTTGGATAAGCTGTTTGAAGATGTCCCAGGTATTTCTGGAGTTAGGAATTTTATTTTAAATTTTTCTGATGCTGGAAACTCATGGATCTCAATTCAAGGGAAACTCACTATTTTTATTGAGAACTTGGAAATTCTTCTTCTTCATCTTGGTATTATTGTCCTGTAAGTCTAAGCCAGTCTGCAGGCACCAATCAACAGCATGATTGTTTCTCTTTGTCTGTGGCTGCCCTTCTGAAGGATTCTATTTCTGAGAATCTGAGAGGTCAAGCTATGGGCAGTATTTTTGATCCCTGGCAGGTAAGATATCTGACAGAATTAGGTTCTCTTTAGGATCAATTTTAATAAAGCGTATTTCTGCTCCAGAATTCCTCTGAGAAACCAGGGCATGTTTAACTTGTCTGTCAGGCTGTTGAGCTCTCCGGTTGTGCAACAGTCCTTTAAATAAAAAAAAGAACTGGAATTTTCATGAGAAATTAAAAGGTAGCCATAAAATGTGTTGTTGTGGTAGTCCTGATTGCTCTGCAACTGGAAAAATATCTGAAATTTCATGGAATTACAGGTATCCTTTACTATCAGTTTACCTGGTTTTTCTTACCTTCTTAACATGGATGGGCAGTCAGATGGTCTTAACGCACAATATTTGCTGTATGTGTTATTTTGGAGCAGCTATGATTAACATGTCTTTTTCCTCTTGTTGGAATTTCTACTAGAGCAGGAGAAATACATCTGTGAGTGGTCTTGGACACATACCAGTTTCAGATAAATGGATCAGTCAATTTAAATTCTGCATATATAGTTGCCAAACACTATGCATTTGATTTGAACATCAAAGTAAATGCCAGATTTGGATGGAGCTGCATCTTGGTGTATGTGAATTACGATAATGAGTCAAGCTACTGAATCTCACTGCTCAAAAAAGAACACTCAGCGTCTGGAACCAAATTCCTTTCTTCTAGAATCTAAAGTCATGAAAGGAGCTGAAGAAGTACATAGCCCTATGCTGCCAGTTGTAACCTATCTCTGAACAAGCATTACCTGAGAGGTGGGTGGGCACGCTTCGGAGCATTCTGAAGTGTAGAATGGTGGGAGGTTGCACCCATTATTTAGAACCCATGAAAACCCTATGTTTCAGGAGTCCATATTAGCTTTACTTACAGGTGAGTTTCTTTAATATTTCAAACAAGAACTCTATGTCCCAGGATGAGTGGTGCATGTATTTATTTCAGGTAGAACAAGCTAAAATCAAGATCAAAGTGTTAATGGTGTTAACATCATCTTGGGATAATTTTTAAGTCCACAAGGAAGTGACAACATAACCTGTCCCAAAGTTATCTTTCCATTTATGGTAAAGATATCAAGTATTTTAGGGGAGGATCTTCATTGTGACAGACTTTATTCAGGCCATAAGGATTCATTTTATACCTCTTCCATTGGAGTTGGTTTTGCTTAACCTCTGCTATTCTTAAACAAGTTCTTCTTTATTGTTACTTGAATTTGAAAAATGCATTGTGTAAAATACTGCAACATAAATTAACAGAAGTTACCTACTTTGGAGGACATTTGCATAGATTTAGTGGGAAGAGAGCAGGTAATAGATTATTGAACAATGTTATTAAACCAGGAAAATGCTTAATTCAGGAGTAAGCTATACAGACATTCTGTCTTGTGGATGCTGTTCAAGGTAACAACTTTTAGAATTGTGTTTCATGTAATGAAACACAAAGCAAACCCCCTGATTTTTACATTTTACGATCTTGTACATTCAATGATATTGTAATGATTTTGAGTGTTAGGTGGATGCAGAGAATTGGGTAACTTATATAATATGTAGAAATGTTTCAAATTAATTATTTTAATTAGATTTGAAAAATATTTTCACTGCTACTGTTTTTTTATTTGTTAGTAATATCTTCTGCAATAAATCCCTGTTTAGGATTACAAGTAAGAAAAATTATTTTTCATGTAAATAAAATTCACAAAAGAAGCTTTGAAATATATCCAATTCATCCTGAAAACTATTTGAGATGTAACTAATTTTGTCTGTGCTAAGCCGCCCAAACCCTCTTACTAATTTTAATTGACCTTGGAGTAAGTTGCAATGCTTACCTTTTCATAACATTTCCTTAATGGCTTCTTTTTTCTTGTATATTTCTTGCATTTCATTTTTCTAAAATCAAGCACCTCATACCCGGCCACAGCCTGGGGTGCAAATTTTGTATAATTCTGCAATGTTTTCCTATTTCAATTCCACATTTTCAAACAGTTGTGTGGATCTTATATTGCCTGTCTCAGCTATGAGGAAAGCATACCCAGATCTTTGATAGCACTTATGACTGAGTCTGAGTTACTGCTGTCTCCCAGGAGCCAGCTTCTGTGCTCCCAGCCACCCCAACTTCCCATCTTGCTGTGATACACTAAGCTGCAGAAGCCCTTCCCTGCTCCCAGGAAGCTCTCTGCAAGTATGAAATGTCTCCTTCCTCCAGCCCTGCCTGCAGCCACCGGGCATGCAGAGTTCAGGCCTGCCTCCCTGGGCACTGGAAAGGGAAGGTTGGCAGTGCTGGCCACGGGAGATCCCAGCTTGGGGCAGGGCACACCCAGCTCACTGCCTGCCCATGCAGGCCTCCAGGGTACTAAGCCTTACATAGGAGTTTACCATTTATCAGCAAGCTATCGTGACATACCCTTAGAAGGTTTCTGAAACATTTTCCCATGAGCCTCATACAATTTCCTGGCTTTGCAGAGAAAGGCCCATGAGAAATTGTATCAATAAAAGTTTTTGAATCTCTAAAATAGTTCTCATCTGAAACATGCCATATACAGACTAGATGCTGGGTTGACATGTAAAAATGGGGGTTTGCAGATCCTTTTCTAAGGCATCTTGCATTACTGTCTTGTGAACTAACTGACTGAATTGTGTCCATCCCAAGACAGCTTTTCTAGGAGACCATCGTGTGTTCTTTTTTCTTGCCTATCTCCTATCTTTATTATTACATCAATGAACTTTATAGCTGATGTTTAAAGTTCTATACACTGTGCAAAACAGAGTAAGAGGAATGTCTTGCACATTTTAAGCAGAGGTAAGGAAAATGAATAAAGAGAAGTAATGACCAGAGAGAGGTGAAATCTCATAATACTGATGATACACTTGTTCAGTGCCATTAAAAATGTAGCTAAGGTTTTTGCACCATAATCTCATGTATCAACTTTTAAAATAAATGCAGTGAATGGAAAAGAAAAGAAGTAATGATGGTCTGTGCTAGAGCTGGATATACAAGTCCCTCCACTACCTCCACTATGGTTGTTTTAGGAATTCTCTTCCTTTTTTTTTTTTTTTTTTTTTTTTTTTTTTTTTTTTTTTTTGTTGTTGTTTTGTTTGCTTTCAGTCTTAAATATCATGCAGAATTAAAGCAGTTCGTGATCAGTTAAAATTTCAAATATTTAAGACAGCAGTTTTTAAGATTAACTGTTTTCCATTTACTGACTGTTACTTGGAACCAAAAGAATCTTGTATTTTTGTAAGCATAGTAAGCTAGACTGTTTTTCTTTAAACTTTAGGGTATGAATTATATTCCTATAATGACAGCTGCAGGGTGGAATGTTTTAACACACTGGAGTGAGATATATCTTGGACACATTCTTGGTACCTTAAGTTCAACATGCTCCATATGGTGCCACTGAGCCAGTGATTTTGAAGAAAACAGTTAAAGACTGCTGAAACAGCGTAAAATACAAATTAGTCTTTGCTATATAAGTAAAAAAATTCACTGTCAATCTTTTCAGCTTTCTGCATTAATACTTTCAGCAACTTTCAGTAGTAGTCCCCATGTTTTAAAACAACTGTTGAATTCTAGCAGAACAGAGTGAAGGCTTGTGGGCTAAGAATACATTAACTGAATTATGCCTAACTCTCATGCAGGGAAGCAAAGGGAAAGGAGATTGGGCTTCCCTGCATTTCCACGTTAGTTTTTAATGTGACAGCAGGGTTTGTGTGAGGCAAGATTTGTGAGAAGTAGCTGGCTCTTTGTTAACTTGGTCTTCTGTCAGCACAAGAGTACCATGAAGGAGGTCTGTGTTGGGGAGGTTTCTCAGTCCTACTGTTGGGAGTACTAATGATATGGTATCCTGTAGTAAAACTGCAGAATAACTATTGTTACTAGTAAATATTTCAGTGTTTGGAGAAGTAAATTATGTGGGAATTACGTTGTCAGAACATTGGACTTTTTCATGTATGTTTTCATTCATAGGATCAAGACAAGCAGGAATTAATGTATGAGTAACTTGCTTGTCTATCTTTTGCCTTAATTTAGTTGAATTTTTTTCAATATCAGCCTAAACCTGGGTTTTCTGAGTTTATGTTCAAGCTGTGGATTGCATAATTCTTACAGCATACTTACAGTTCTTAATACTGAAGTTACCAGTTCATACCCTGATTTTTACTGATATTGACTTGATGTAAATTTTCATCCTGGATTATTATTATTATTATTGTCCCTATTATTATTAATTATTCATAGTGTTGTTGTTGTTGTTATCATCATTGTCATTATGGCTTTTTAAAAGCATCATACATGAACTCCAAAGAAAAGACCAAGGATTACACAGCAATACAAAAATTCTATTCTTCTCAAGTGGTACCAACCTTAAATTGTTTTTTGTCAATGTTGACTCATAAGAACAGATTTCCAAATGTAACCAAGCATAAGACAAACAGCCACAGTGCACCAGCCTGTCAACCTATACTTGTGTACCTTCTGTATCAGCAAAACAGCACAATGAAGTGAGAGCACCACTGGTGAATGAAGCCTGTGAGGGGGTGATTTGCAGTTATATTAGTGTGAAGTTGCACATTACAGCCTGAGTTGATCTAGGAATTTACTGCTGGAGGAATATGAAGATCTTGCCCCCTATTGTCCCTTTCTAGACTTGTAGCTTCTGTCTCAGTTTCCTTCTGTACAGTGCAGCTAAGGCAGCAGAGATATGGGGGATATTTTTAAGAAAAGTGGATGTGGCCATGATTTTTTGATTAGGGATGTAGTTAATTAGAGACACTCCATCTAAAAGTAACAAACCAAAAAACAGTCCTTGAGCTTGTTACAGTCTATAAAATCATGAGACAAGGATTGATAACTACTGTTTCAGTGAATCCATGTTAGAGCTGCCTGCACTGTTTTAGTCCTTCTAGATACAATTAGGTAAAGTAATCGTGAATAGTTTGTGTACAAATTTCCATCTTTGAGTATAGCCAGAATGTCAAATTGCAAATGATAATTACTTATGACATTTGGTAAACCCTTTGGGATACAGCCAATGAGTATCTGTGGTAAAGGACCTAGTTGTCAAAGGATTCATAAATAAAGTTCTTGTACACTCAGAAAATATATTCAAAGCATGTAAAGTTATGATACAGTATATGTATCAGCAAACAGAGGTCAAGTTTGCTGATAAGGCTTTAAGTGAAAAACAGGACTTAATATTGGCATTAGAAAGATGATCAGAACATCTGTGATACATTAAAGTGGATGCTTTCTCATGATACATAAAATTAGCACCTTTTCTCTTTTCTTCTTGCAGCAGTGGGATTCTCTAGTTTAAAAGGGTGTCTGTTGATGTTTGTCCAGTCGCTGGGCATATGTTGGTATATGTTCTGTAAAAGACTTATTCAGCTGTACTTCCCTCATCACTGATAGCTGGCTAGGCCTTCCAGGCTCCATGGCCATCCTAATCCATTTGATATGATGATATAATGCAGCTGTCACAGAACACTATTCGCTTTGTTTCTGAAGCATAAGACTTCCAAGCCATACATGTAATGTAAGCCAAGGAAATGATCCCAAGAGATCCACTTGACCTATCAGTGTCTGCCTTCATTCTGTGCCGTGGGTAGACCAGTCCCTTGCTCAGCAGAGTTGGAGTCCTGCTCTAAATTGGAAGACAACTGTGCTTCCTTTCTCTGAGTATCAGTTCATTGTCACTATGTGTGAGAAGCTTGTGTTAAGCTACGTGTTAAGCTTGCACTTCACTGTTCCAAAACAAGTTTGTGTATGAAAGACATAACAATGGTGTTATATTGCTCTGCTGGGACAAAAGGAGGACCTCCTTAGGTCAAACATTCTTTATGTTGAAGAGCAGAACACAAAAGGGGGACCAAAACCTTTTTCTGCACATTACTGCTGTTTGCTGATGGAGGCAGGGTCCAGCCTGTCTTTTAATTCCACATCTCAGCCATTGGTGGATAATTTGAGGAGAGGAGGAAATAAAGAATAAGGGAAAGACTTGAGAAGATCCAGTGGAGCTCTCTACCTGGAAATGGCTCCATATTTCCCAGTGATGGAGAAATTGCCTTAGCATTTTATACCCACAACAGCTCAGTCTTGCCTGAGTGCAAACCTGGAAGTGGTTTTCTTTATTCAGGCCAGAAGCCTGTTCATACTTTGCTACTTACAGGCCAATAAATTACTTCTTCAGAAAGTTCCTATTTTGATAAATTGATGTGCTTGTGTATTTGTACTATATTATGTACGAAGAGCCCTGTCATCTTATTGAAATTATAGGACATTGAGAGATACCAAGTATTTATGGCTAGATTTAACGATTTTAAAGGAAGGAAATTATTGCAGCCCCGGGGCAACAGTAACTTATATAGTGACAACTTATACATGTTTTATGTACCTACTTACTTCAGTGTTTACTACAAAAGCATAGTTACCATAGCAATGACCATGTCACCTAGTTCTGAAATACAAAATACCCACATGCCACGTGAACTGTGAATATTTTCTGCACAAGTATTGAAAGTGGAAGCTGAGAGTGTCACACACTTTTCTAACAAACAGCAACACACTGATTTACACAACATTTTATGTTGCAAATGGATGTTGGGTTGTTAGCATCCCTAGTACTGTAAATTCTTTGCCAGTAAGCTGCAAGAAAAGCTTCACTGGCTCCTATCAAAAGAGACTCCAATAGTTCTTACTTAACCTGTAGTCTTCTGTGGAATATTGGTATTTACCTGCAACGTTTCAAGAAAATAATGTGTACTATTCAGGAAGACACTTTATCTGATTTTGAAGTGTTAACTAAGTAAAACTATCCTTTGGCTATTTACAGGTTGTTACTATTATATAAAATAGCATCACAGAAAGTGGTGTGATCTTTACCTGCTGCTTTTTTTTACTTTAGAAATGGCAAATTTATGAAGAATTTAGGTGGTGACTTCTATACCTTGGCATGCAGCTCACTAACCAGTAGAACTGAGAAGCCAGGTACTAGATTTCCCAAGTCAGTATTAACCACTGGGGCAGTAGTGGATACCTCAATATGACTTGTGGGCAAGTAAAAGGTGAAAACTCTTAGCACACATGTAGACCACTCCTTTTTATAGCTAGATTTTCCCATGTGTAGGCAGTTTGAGTTAACCTCAATACATATAACAATTACGAATATGGGTACTTGAAGAAAAGCAGTTTACAGGGCTGCTGACTTAATCCACCATATCAGTCATTCTCCTTTAATGAAAACTGGTCTACAAGGAAACATTAATCTGAAGTGAGAGAGCACATCATTTTAAGCACAACAGCTTTAACTCAGATTTGTATTGGGTCCACTTGTGACCAATCTTATGCTGGAACAGAAGTGGTTTTTTTTCTTGTTGAACTGAAGAGAAGCATGGCACATGAATTACTGAGCAAACCTGTCAACACTTGGAGCCAGCCTTTAGCAATTCTATGTGAAAATGTGAAAGTAAAATTGATCTATATTCATGTAATGGTTGATCTTGTCTTCCTTGCATTGTGTAGTGTCAGAATTCTTACAAAGAAAGAATCTCACTTTGCTGGGTAGGGGTGTGGACATGGTGCTGTTAGGTATTACATTTATCTGTAGGAGTTTTAGAGAAGAGTAAGGAAGTCACTTTAGCTAGGAAGTTTGATCCAACCTCCCTAAGTCCTTGAACTGGACACGTAGACCAGGTGGTTCAGATTCCAGCTTCATATAGCAGTGCTGTTGTTTAGACTCTTTAATCTGACCCAAGGACCCCAAAGGAAAATGAAGTCTTAAATTAGAAAGAAGGAAGGAAACTTTTTTACACAGCTTCAGTGTTGACTGAGAATTGTGTAAAAGGATCAAAAAAAAGCCACTTTCATTGTGTTGTAATTCTTAACCAATAAGAAGTAACTCCAACTACTTCAGTTTTTATTTGGATTCTTTCTGTTCTCTAATGTTTCTTTCTCAGAAAAAAAAAACCTCAGTGTTTTTATATTTATCTAGGTAGCAAGTGGAATTTGCAACTAATCCTTGAGGTGCATAGGTGTACTCTTCAACCAATGACATTTGAACTGACCCAGGACAGGCAACCTGCAAAACTAGATGATTCAATTTGCTGGTGCTTCAAGAGTACCTTCAGCTGTGTGACTGTGCATGAATTACCAGCTTAGCCTGGTAGCTCAGGTAGTTCTGAGACCTCTGTGATGCTCCACTGCCTGCTGTAAAGATGCCCAGAGACTCGTATTGGGCCTGATCCTTGCAGAGACATACAGCCACTAATTTCCCAGCTAGCCTTCGGCAGTGACCTGTCCATGGGGAAGGTAAGATCTGGCAAATCAATGGACTGTGACCACCCAGCTTCACACTGATGGGCAGGTGTGGGGGAAACTTTGTCCAGAAAGCCCCTCATCCCTGCAGCTGATGGGCTGCATGATGGATTAGGTCACTCTGTCTATGTCACCCCTTTTACCACATACTGCTTTCATAGTCAGAGGTGTGTTTGTTCCAGCTGTGATGTTAAAAAGTGTAACTCTGTTTACATCTACAGGGACAGTCTGGCCAGACCATTATTTATCATTACTGCCAAATGCACTCAGTACAGACTGAAGCACAAGCATCTTGTGTATGGTTGAAGGTATAATGTGCACTCATCGTTGTTGACACTGCAACAGGCTTAGGAATAAATCTGCCTTATTTTCTGGGTGAAGACTGTCTTTCTCCTGCTAAAATGTGACATCCAGTTCTTGTTTTGTAGCTAGTCAAGTATTCTATTTCTTCTCTGTTCTCTTGCTGGTGCAGCCACCTGGTGTGAGGTGGATTCCATGTGTGTGATGCTCACACACATGCTGCTCTGCTGCCAGGAGCAGAGAACCTAATCTTTTGTGACATGAAAAGAAACTTGCTGGTACAGTACATTACTAAATGCTACAGACTGACTTCATGAAATGGGAACACCGCAGGGGAATCTGGCAAGGAAGATGTGTTTATGTAACTGAATTGAGTGTTGCAACTGCCATCACTTAGTTCCCTTGGCTGCAGTGAGTGAGTTGTGAGAGAAAAACAATCCAAACAGAGATCTTCAGATGCTGAGGGCAGCTCTAATTACATACAAATAATTAATAAAAATGAAGTGCAATATTGTTAGAAAATACAAGTACCATTAATTTTCTTCCATGATTGTGTGTACCAAGATTGTTGATAGGGACAGAAACACTCAGGCTTTTGCACTTTTATTTGAAGTATATATTGTTTGAGTGTCTTCAGCACATTCTGATATCCCAGGGAGATTCATGACACAAGAGTAATTGCACATAACATAAACAAGATCTGCATTAGTTGGCTCTTTTACTCAGAATCCTTTTCCAAGTCCAGATGTGTGATGTGTAAATGTTAGGAGAACAGAGTCCTTATGCAGTAGCTTTATCAAATGCAGCAAGTCTTCTAGCAAAATGGAGAAAATATAAATTAGCACTCAAGACCTTGGTCGAATCTGGTGCATAAAATTTTACGGTTCTATTTATGTTCCATATGTGCTTTGGACAAGTGCCATGTTTGTAAAGAACTGCTTCAATATTATTTTTTTAAAGTGACACTTTTAGCACAGTATCTTCTGCAAACTGTTCACTACTTGCCATGTAAGCCATCTAGGCTCCAAATAAGCTGTTCATTTTCATGGTCTAAACCTAAGATCAAAATGCCTTTTTAGAGCATGGTGATTTTCAAAACATGGCATGGTAGATATCATATGTGGCTTCTTTAAGCACGCTTCAGAAGAGTTGATTAACCTGACTGAAGAGGAGCATGCATGATATAAAAATCTGACAAGAGGTAAGGAATTAGGAAGCTGTAGTATCCATGTTTGCTGGTGCTGAATATCTGTTCTGACTTGTTTATAACATAATTAGATTTTAGTGTATTATGTGAGCACTGCATTCCTTGTAGCTCTTTAGAAAAGAAAATAAACCTCAAACTAAGGAGATTCTACAAATTTGTGCCACTTTTCAGAGGCCCCAGCCTATTTTCTCTTCATTTCCCTAAATCCATAAATAACTGACTTTAAAAGAAAAAACCTCCAATGCAGCATCTGGTGTGCTGTTATTGCCACTACTTCTGCTCTGAGAGTATAGCACTACTGCTTTAGAGTGTTCTCATTCACTTGTTATCTGGTATTTGGCCAAAAAATGTATTACCAATGTAAGAGAAAGATGTAAATTTCTAGAGCCCCAATCAGAATGCAGTCTGAACAAAAGAAAGCACTGAGCTGACCCTACAGCTCTTTTCAAATTTTGCATAAAATGGAAGAGACACAGCATCTTGGAAGAAATCACAGAAATCCTTTGTGTTGGAAAGTGTGAGTCAAACTAAATAGCTTGAAATAACTTCTGTTATATTTAAACACAAATATAATGCTAGAGGCAGAGGAAAAAATAGATTATTTATACTTCAAAACACACAGAGGTGTGAGATATCTGCAGTGAAGGGCTTGGGCAAGTACATAGCTAAAAATAACCTGTCCAAAACTGAATTACTACTACTATTACTATGACTACTAATTTCAGCTTCAGAATAATTTGTAGTCTTCCACTTGTTATGTGTAAAATAAGAAAGGTGCAATTTCAGGTTCATTTGCTTACATATACTAAGCATATAGTACTGGTTAACAAATACATAAATGGATACTAAAATGTAATGTCAGTCTGTTATGTCAGTAATTAAAAAATAGTTGTGAGACAAATTCTAAAATAAATGTAGCGTTTTAAAGTCATAGAATTAGAGGTTAAGTGGTAACTGTTCTGAAGTATAGCTGAGGCTTTAAAAAATTTTTCCTTGAGTCTGGAAGTATGTGGAGAATGCACGTATGGTGGAATAAGAAATGGTAATTTTTTGTATCATTCTATACCAAGTTTACAAAACTTTATTGATTGAAAACTATGATAGATTTTTATGATCCTTTAGAATATACAACTGGTGCCACTGGGAGAGTGTCTTTGTTTAGCAGAGATTTAGAGAGCTGTTCTTGTAAAAATAGCACAGTTGAAACTCCAAATTTTCTTTTATTCAGATGTTGCCCAAATCTTTCATTTCTATTCTGTGTGGACTGAGTCCAAATTTTATTTTTCAGCTTGGCTTTTAAAGTTCTCTGTGTGAGTTTATGAACATAGAGACTTATACAACAACTTCAGTCATTATGCTGAAAGAAAAATGTATTTATAATTTAATATTTTATAACTAGTGAATATGTCAAATGATACCTTGAAGGGGGAATAGATAATAAGTCATTGCAACTATATTAACAAGGTAAAATAGCTTCATAGTAACAAAAAAATGTATCAGTACTATTTCACATGAATGGTGGTATAACCAGTATATTTCAAATTATAGCTCTAGGTCCTCATGACCTTCAAGTGCTCAGAAGAGGTGCAGGTGCCAATAAATTGTTATATTTTACTGGGTGGGATTCCATTGCAGGCACCTTGTTTTTCCCTAACTGTAGGGAACCACTGATTTAACAAGGAAGGGCTTGGAAAATGGGTGCATATGGAAAACTGAAGCATAGGAACTTTTAGAGAGGGAGATCACATTTGTTTTGTCATGATCTATATATGCATTTGTAAAATGCATATATATACATACACATGTATGTGTATGTATATATGTGTGTGTACATAAAGTTGGTTTAACAGGGAAGGCAAATACCCAGCAGGCAAAAGCACTGTGAATTCAGCATATCAGTACTACTGCTGAATATCCAGTGCATCCTGGGGCAGATGACCACACTGAAAGAAAGGGATCTGCATACAGTTATCCATGGAGTACTGCATTGCTAAACTATGCACTTTTGACAAATAAGTTGTTGTCATAATTATATTGTTATGTATTAGGTGAAAGATTACTGATCTTTGATGCAGGAATGTAATTTTCCATAATTACAGTATCTAATTTTAATTTTTTTTTCCTGTAGGAATAAATGCATATTCATACACTTTTTTTTTTTTTTTTTTTTGCTTCTTAGTTTTTGTAATTTTCTTCTTTTTTCATAAGTGTGGTGTCTTAAAAGTAAAATGGAATGCACAGTATGCTTGTAGTTTCATTTGTCATAGGAATTCTGAACCCCGCTTTTTCAAGAAAGCTCATAGTATAATATCAAATTTAAAGACCTTGACAGAGGGAAGAAATGGCTTGATGGGAATCTCATGAGGTTCAGCAAATGGAAATGGAAGGTCCTCTTACCTGGGGAGGAATGTTGGTCCCAGGACAGGCTGGGAACCAGTTGGGTAGAAAGCAGCTTTGCAGAAGAGGACCTCAAAAGAATTTCAGTGGAAAAAAAGGATATGAGGCAGTGATGTGCCTGCACAACAAGAAGGACGAGCACAGCGTCACAGGCTGTGACATTAGGAGGGCATTGCCAGCAGGTGGGGGGGCAGAGATTGCCTCCCCTCTGCTCAGCCCTGCTGAGATGTGTCTGCAGTGCTGGGTCCAGTGCTGGGCTCCCAGCGTGAGAAGGACATAGACACACTGGAGTGATGCCACCAAAGGGCCACAAAGATGACTGAGGGTTGGAGCATCTGTTGTATGAGGAGGGGAGACTGAGAGCCTGAAGAAGAGGAGAATCAGGGAGATGTTATCAAGGCACACTAACAGGAGGTAATTAATAAAATGGAGGCAGGCTCTTGACAGCAGTGGGAGTTGACATGACAAGAGACAACAGGCACAGGCTCCCGTTCAGCTATAGGAGATTTCATTTAAGCATAAGAAAAAAGCTCTACTGTGGTGGTGGTCAAGTGTTGAAACAGATTTTCCAGAAAGGCTGTGGAGATTCCATCCTTGGAAATATTCAAAACCGAGTGGTCCTTGGCAGCCTGCTTTAGCTGACCCTGCTTGAGGAGTGGGGTTGGACTCTGTAGATGATGTGCAGAGGCCCCTCCCAAACTCAACCACTGCATGGCTTTCGTAATACCATTTTAAAATATGCTGGAATCATATCCCTTTAATTTCATTACTTGACTATTCTTTTGATCTCTGATTTGTTTGAGCCTGTCTTATGTTCAGGATGGCTTCTAATAGAAAATAAACTTTACCAAACTCCCTCATCCATAAATACTTAATGGTCAAAAGCAGTTAAATTCTAACTTCTATGGATTTTTTAAAAAATTGATCCAAGAAATTAGCAACTTGTCCAAGATGATAAATAGTGCCCTAGTCACATCTGGAATTAGAGCTTATGTTCTTCACTCAGGACCACAGTGATCTAACTATGGTCAAATTGAAATGTTGTTTTTCTATGCAGTGACCATATTGTGAGAGAGCACTGCTGGTACAGACTGAGAATTAGGTTTCTCCTTCCATAAGGTAGCTACAGTTAGCTAAAACTGAAAATTTCAGAAAACAAAATTCATCTTGAGTATTCATATCTTGAATACGGATAAATACATCATTGAATTTGCATTAAACAGCACAAGAAACTCCAGTAAGAATCCTGAAGTCAACTGGGTTTGAAATTCATTGAAAGGGTAAATACGTAATTTGAAGAGCAATTTAAAAGATATTGTTATTGCTAAAGATTGCAGTAAGCAATTTTTGGTTTTTTTTTTTGCTAGAGTTAACAAGCAGAGCAAGCCCAGCACATGGAGAGTGTGACACAATGGTTGCTTTTTACAGAGTTCCCAATGCCACAGCCTCAGTTATAATTCTAAATGGCTGGGCACAACATCACCCTAAACAAAGTATATAAAACAACTCAATTCCAGTGCTAAAAATACATTAACCTTTTAGCTGGACTAGAAAGAATCCTGCTAGATCCTAGCACTTTTAGCAGAGTATCTGATTATTCTCTTCATCTGAAATTGCTAGATGAGAATGTCTTGTCTGATTTCAGGCTAGTTTGAGTGGTTACAATCACAGAAGGCCTCATTGAAAATGATGCAATCTTTTATTTCTGTTTGTCACCCTCCAGCCAGAAAGGTAACACTGGGAGCATTCAATGAACAATATTAAAGACTTCAAAAGACCCCACAGATCTTCTATTTCTATATACAAATAAAACTCTTATCTTCTAGCTATTTATATTTTTGTTTTCATTTTTATCATGTTCTCCTGATTCAATGATATTTAAGGAAGGGGTGTCTTTTTTTTCCTTCTTTCTCACTTGTGATGTTGATGCATTTATTTTTAAGATAGAAACAGACATATTTTTATAGAGAAATGGTGTAAAGAAGTATTGTTCACTAATTTGATGCTTGTAATGTGTGAGGAGAGAGACACATAGAGAGTCATAAGAAGTTCAGTTCTTGAGGTAAGGATGTAAGATAGAGATGTAAGAAATAGCACTTTACCCATCATAAAATTTCAAAATGGCTCAGAGGCACATCCCTGCTGCAGCCGCTGCAGACCCTGTAATGGCATTAAGCTCTGACTCAGGGTGATCCTTTCCACGGAAGATTCTGGCAGGAACTGTAATTCTGGTAGTAACCTGAATAGAATAAACAGCTTGAATATTAATGAATTGTACGTGATACAAACACTCCAGGGTGAACCCAAGCAGGACAGGAAATATGTTTCTTTCTCAATTCTTTTCACACTAGGCTTTTTCAGACAAAACCCTCTGGTACTCTGCCAGGACCCCCTCTGAACACTACAACTTTAACCCCATATGGTATTTATACTTACTCTGATTATTCACTTGAACTGATTCTTATTATTTTATATTTTCAGCTGCTGGGTGAAGGCAGTGTGCATATATTTACCAGTGTCTTTAGTATTTCTGGAGCAAACTGAAATAATATTTTAGGATATTATAATATATTAAAATAAAATTGGGGTCTAGTAGTGTTCATAAGAAAAGGAAAGTGGGGTAAAAAAAACCCTCAGTGTTCCTTTATGATAATCTGCCCATCCAATTGATGCCAGCTGTGTTTTTTCCAGTAATAACCAGGGAAGGGTGGATACTTGCTGGTTCTCAGGGTTGATTCTCAAGCTGTGTGCGGGCTTCCATTCTCTGACCACTTTAACTGATCTTATCTGAAACATGAACAGATTTACACTGCTGACTGAATCAAGGATTAGGCCTCTGTGTTGTCAAACAAAAATAATACTGGAGCATTACATCAGTGTAACACATCCCCACACGTATTGCAAACTTTCTCAGCTGGGAAAAAGGGGAAAAACGGAAAAGCATGAAACTACATTTACCTTTGAGCTTTTAATGCCTTTATAAATGGCCATTTTTTAATAAAGGCATATGAGCTTGTATTGCCTTAAGACAGTGAAATGTAGTAATACTTGACCTTAAAGTAATGCCTGTCTAAATCAGACTGCAATGGCATAACAGGCTGGTTAGGACTATCTACAGTGTTTGGAGTAACCACTGACAGCGATTTAGCACTGATTGAAGATGAACACATGTATCTTATCACTAACTACAGTAAGTGTACTGTTGGCACTAAAGGCTAGTGATCCAGCTGGAACTGTGTCCTGTAGACTTTTCATCCATTCATTTTAAGTAGTAGAATAATAGCAGCCACTTCTTGAAATCATGTTTTCAACTGATCAGCAAAGTCTTTAGTGGGATCTACCTCTAATTCCTTAGGGCGGTCATGCTGATCATTACCACAGCTTTGACATCACCCCTGTCTGCATCGCATGAAAGTACCTGTAGCTCTTGTATGCTGTTAATTCACCATGTTAATTCACCATGTGGATTTGCTGTGATATCTCTCTGTGTATGTATATGAATATATTAGTTTCCTAAAACTGGGACAGGGAATAAAATCAGATTTACCTTAGTTTGGCTTTGTGAATCATATACAGGAAAAAGTGGTATAAAGACAGATCAGCACATTCATGGGCTGCATTAAATATCTGATGATTTGACAGAAAACCCCACCAACTCTGCTGTGAAGTTAGTGGATATATTTATGACATCTTTGTTATAATGCAAAGGCAACAATTGAAAATCCATTGTCCTCTCTGTGCCTTAAGCCCCATTTCCAGGGTCATATTTAGTATAAACTGGCCTGAAGCTGGAAGAGTAGAAAACGTGGCATGGCACAGCTCACTACGTCTCTTTCTTAAAAAGCAGTTGATCTTCTGCACTGTGACAAGATTTTTAGGAAGGAAATACCAAAAGGAGGGCACATGGTAATTCATTCTTCATTACTTATCTTCTAAGAAAATAAGAAGGGAGATTTTAACAAAAGAGAGTATCTTTTTTTTTGGCCTGTACTCAGATTTACAGGGCACAACAGATGCCACTGAAATCAGAGCTTCTCAGTACCTGTGACGTATATAAAACAAGGGTATTTGTTTGAAAATACAGAATTGTATAAGAAAGCTCTTTGTTAGGGACAGGAAAAGATGATAGAAGGGATGGACAGAAGGACAAATGTGCCTACTTAAGGGAAAGTGAACTACAAGTCTTAGTAATTACATTACAGTAAAGACTCATGTCTCTATAATGCAGAGAGACAAATAAGACATTATTTTGTTTGGTTTTTGTTTTACAAGTCTGCTGTCCTTTAGGAAATCATGGATAAAAATGTCTGTTTCAAAAATATGAATCTTCAGCATCTACCTCTAAGAAAGGAGATTATCAAACTAAACCAACCTTTATTATCTGAGCCTGTCTTCTTCAGAATGAAGTTGTAGATATCAGTGGGCATCACTTCCACAAAAATCTTCCCTATATCTTCATTTGTTTATTTCAGTTGTCACCCATTCCTTTAGAGAACAGGGTTTTAATGTTAGATTTGTGAAAGTAACTTTGTTGCTACAAGCAGTGCAATCTGTAGAAAAGCAAGGGAGGATACAAAGAATACAAATTTACACCAGGAATGGCATGAATGATAGTAAATTATTCTACTGAAGAAAAAGGGAATTACGAGATAGAAAATCATAGCATTCAGTGTGTTCAAGGAAACAATGTAAATAGAAAAAAACTAACAATCCATACTTCTGAAATGTAAGAAAGGAAGAAAATGTTTAAGAGTAATTTTTGGAAGATTTTATCAGTCTAGAAAGGCTTGTAAGGTACAATGTTGGAAGTACTATTCAAATTACAATCAAACATGGAATTTTAGGAATTGTCCCATCAAAGGCTGACACAAAGTATATGGTCCTCATGGTCATTTATTGTTTCTCGTTGAGTGAGTTTACTTTTTTTTTTCTTTTTGTTGTTATGCACTCTGCTCTGCTCTGGGCTGCAAGGACCTTCCTCTGCAGTTACACTTGCTCTCTGTGTGTGCAGGCTTGAGGTTGCATTGATTCATGGGCTGGGCTGAACCTTCTGCGTCACAGACCTGCTGGGCAGAGAAAAGAGGATGGTATTCCTGGAAATGTGAATAGGGTATATTTTGGGCAAGTCAGGAAGTTTACAGTTAATAAAGTAGGAACTTCCTCAAAATCTTTCAGTAATCTTCCAATTAAAAGCATTAAATCCAGGGGGTAGTACTGTAATATGTGAGTTGAGGTTATTCTGTGAGATGTTTTCCCTACCAAGAAGGATGGCAGGGGAGAGATTATCTTCAGTGTCCCCTGCATTTGCTTTTTTGTGCAATTACGGGAAATGCATTCAGTGTGCAAGGGTATCATTGCTGTCCTGCTGTTTTATCATTTCTTTATGAGATAATGTTGATTTTGGCAATGAAATGCAAATTTAGTTTTCAGTGCTCCTTTTTTTTCCCATACAAAGGTTAAAATGCATATTGTAGATAATAATGTTGCTGGTGTTTTTGAAACAGCCTTTGTCAGCTAATTTTGGCAATACATGGTTTCAAATGCTGTTTAGTGCAATTGTGTGAGTTTTATGTTGGCCTACATGAATTAATTTTAACCCACTACGCATGTTGTTACCATTTGGCTGTAATTTGATCAAGTAATCATAAAACCTTGGTACCAACAAAAAAAAAAATTTGATTTGTCAAGAATATTCAATATGTGGTGGGCCTTCTGTGTCTCACGGCAAACTGAACATGCAATTATTGAAGTTGAGCCATTTTAACTCTATAATCATAAAAGTATTCTAACACAGGGGGCAAACATAGGATTATATGTTACTCCTAGGATTGCAGAGGCTGATGGATTCTGTGTTTGGAGGGTATGTTTCTGTTTACTTATAAACAAGTAGTTTGTACTGCTGCTGATAAAAGGGCTCAGGATTTTAACAAGTCCCGTTAAAATTAGCCTGTGTGTAGATTGTAAACAGTTCCTTTTACTGAATGCTGGGGCTCAGACAGCAATAAAATACATGCAAGAATGGAAATAGTTTTCAGCTAGCAAGCAAATTGTAGCATAACAGCAAGGCCAGCACTAACGGAAGTTGTCTTTTTTATTGTTATCTCCTTAATTAATCTCGCTTTCCTGTGTAAACTGCTCACTATTGTGCAAAGAGAGGGTGTGTGTTAACTTTGGTGACATTGTGTTACTACCGTTAAGTAGCATTGCACAGAGGTTTTGTCAGCTTGAGTGTACTTAGGATTTTTTTCCCCCAAACAGCATGAGCCAAATGACATTTCACAACTAAAAACAAATCTCATTTCTACTTTAGGTGGTACAACAATAAATTTGCTGTCACAGTTGGTAAAAAGGCTATGTAGAAAAAGGAGTGTGAGTTTTTAATACATTTAGTATGAAACAGTGATAAGGTGGGGAGAGGTTTTTATGAAATGTTCTGTAGGCAGTAACAGAAAACAGCGCTGAAAACGCTGAGTTGGAGTAATGAATGAATAATGTGTAAAGTTTATCAAAACTGAAAGAACTCCTGATGTGAAATGAAGCCTCCTAAGAAAATTCTGTTCTGTCGCTGTTTTGCTCTGCTGTTGTCGCATGTCACGCATGAATGAAAATGCTGCATTCTCTGGGGAGCAGTAAAGCTTCTGTGTGGGTTGTTTATTTCCTTAATCCCTCCTTCTTCGTGATTTTCAATGTCAGATATAAAATGGAAAGCCTGTAAATATAGTGATTATCATACTGATTATCACCTGCACCAGGGAACGCCCCGGCTGGCCGCTGTAACCCAAGCAGTCTCCACATGTTACATCCACTTAGACTTTAACCTGACTACTTTATTAGAGACGTGAAGCTCAGTATGAGGTGCCCTAGGGCTGCACAGATGGGTTCTGCTTGTTTCCTGTTCTCACTGTTATTGTGAATAGATACTAAAAGGTTCTCATCGCTTTTATCTGGTTAATTTACTTTGAACTGTCCCTGGCAATCAGAGCCTGCCTCACATTTCTCAGCGTTTCACAAGCACTAAACTGTATCATCCAAATGTGTGTTTTGAGCTTTATTATTTTTTTTTTACTGGAAAGGTCTTAATTCTTAAAGGGATCTCTTTCTGAGAGAGGCTGGTTTTTACAAGACTGTAGGCACAATCCTTACTGAAATAAGCTGCTCAGGAGTCATACTGAGGTTTAGTTGATAGGAGAGAAGAAAATTAAGATTGCTGTTGTTCTTTGGCGTGTTCAGGCACCCTTAGATTAGAGGTCAACGGCAGGAAAATCTATGATTTTATGCTGGCTGCCATTATTCATGTAGCTGGGCAGCAGACCAGGCTAAAAGATGACGCTCTTATAGGAGAATCCGAAGATGAGATACTTTTTAACAAATGTGCAATCATTTATCCTTTCTTGTGGAAGGGCCAGGTCTTCCAAAACACATGTGCAATGCATGGGTGCCCCAGTACAGAAAATTAAGATGAATTCTCTCAAAGTCTCCCACACAAGAAAGCACCACTTCACTGGAACAGTTTTTATTTCATGTACCGGTGTCCAATTTCCTGGCCAGACAATAGTTTAACACAGATGTTAATGTCCTGCTGTATTGGGATTTAAAGAAATCCCTTAGGACAGATCAGTGTAACTTCCGATTTCCATTCCATGACCAAAAATCTGAGGTTAAAGAAATTATTTGGCTACAAGACATAATTTTTAGTCCATTTTCTTATTCTCTTCCCCCTTATCACTCCCTTATTTCTCTTATTTTATTTTTTTTCTGTGTCACGGTCCCATTTGAGGCTGTCGTGATTGTGTTGCAGTTCATTGTAAGTGCATCACTACAGAGTGGAAGCTTGCAAGGCTCCTTTTTTCATACGAGCATAGGCTTTGTTAATCACATGCTGGTTTAGGAAAACACTGCATGATATCTTTGAACCCTACACTCCTTCTTGACAGCCAGGCTAGCAAATGTCATTGACTGTGTGATGTACAAGAAGGGATTCAATTGTAAGTAAATTGTCAAAGTGGCTAACCTTGCCCGCACCCAATTGTCAGGACCATGATTCAGTTTTTCTGTCAACATCAGCTAAGGGTAACCCGGTCAGCCTTATGTTTCTGCAGAGAAGCAGCCTGAGGAGTTGTGCTTTTCAGCTTATCACATTTTATTAACCTCAACTTACTGTTGTTGTAATCAATTGTACCCACTTCAGATTCTTCTATTGCCCCCAAATTGACAGATCATGTAGGTCCACAACTATGTGTTTTCTGAAGCACTAAAACCTCTTGTAGACACACTGGATTGGTTTGGTACAGTAGTTATTTCTGTTTAGTTAGATCAACTCACCATTTTGGCTCAAGATTATCCCTCTATTAATATTACTTGGCAAAGATAATCTGGAAGAATGCAAGTTAAAACGTAAAGACTTCAAGAGTTTTCTGCAATATTCTTTCCAATGTTAAGATAGAAAGTGAGTAAGGGAAAAACATTGCTATTGTCTTCCATTCCCTTGCTTTTATTTCAAAACAGATTTTTAGTTGCACCAATTAATATAAATAAGACATGAGGACATACTGATACCATGATGTTTCCTCTGTTCTTTCAGGAAAAGAACATAGTTAAATTGCTTAAAGCAGTGATTAAGACATCAGAATATTTTTAAATGTTCATCTGATTCTACCACAAGGGTCTGAACACATTTAGTGATCCTGTTTTTTTAATGCATTGTAGATGACAAATTATTTTTTTTAAATGGCTTGATAGCATGTATCCCAAGAAGTGCCATACATAAATGGAGATATGATACAATTTCAATTAAAAATATGTCTGAGGGATGTTTCCTAGTTTAAGTCCTATCTGCAGAAGTAACTTTCCTCACTTGGAAAAAAACATATTGTACCTTCTTTATTTGAACTTGTGAAATGTGTTGACATTGTACTGTTGTTGGGCTTGAGGGAAGAGGGAGAAGCTTTTGGTGCGACTATCAGAATTGAACAACTGTATATGGCTATATTGAGATAATCGTGTAAAAGGAAAACTGGCTGAATGAGTTTCAAAATGTGTTATTTCTTCATTATCTAGCACTTTATAATTAACTGTTCTTTTTTTTATTATTTCAGGAAGCTGCCACTTTTGCTAGAGAGCAAGGCTTTGAGGTGAGTTAACCCACAATTGCACACTAAACAGATCCTAAAGGTTTTTTTCTTGCTGATAATGAAGTTCTTTTGGACAATGATTGATGTGCTATTATACTCTCCAAGCCTCGCAGCGGTTGCCATGGAAACTTGGCAGTCGTCATGGTTTCTTTGTTCTGCCAGCTCAGTGTTATGACGCACTCTGCTAGGTCTGCACCCAACATCGCCTACAGATGTTATTTATTGAATTTTGAAAAGCCTCTTGGGAAGCCGAGAGGTTGGGCACGGTTTCAAGCTGCCTCTGCAGATATGGGACCTGTCAGTTTGTTCAGTTAAAAAGCTACCTCATTAGCTGCATTACACTCCAGAAGGATTCACTGCTAAAGCAGTGGTGAAGCAACACTAAATAGTGAAATATAACACCGCTTAAATAACTTAAACCCTGCCATATGTGGATTATCATTATGCAAATGAATTTTAGAAAGGTTGTATATAAAATTGTTAGGTACTGATTAATGTAAACCATGCTTCTACAAACAGCTGCTTTTTAGAAAAGGTAGTGTGGAAATTGTTTCAAAACATATTCGAGTTGGTGTTTTCCATCTGAGCTCTAAAAATGTCTGATCCTCTACTTTCTTGAAGTAAATACTGTTGATTTTACAGTGATTTTCAGAGCTTTTGATTTCATCTTCTCAACATATTTTATTTGACTCGTACCTCCCATTGGCTACATTCAGATAGCTTAATCTGGAGAGCCATCAGCTATTGGTCTCTAACCAATTCAAGCAGGCAGTTTTTAAATACTATAATTAATGTGACAAGGCTTGTGCTAATTTTGCAGATAGTAAGTGATCTTACTGAAATCTAAATTGCAGAACCGAACACACATAAATCCTTTTACATGTTGTTTTTTTCACTGGAATAAGACCCACCTTAATTGATTTGTTTGCAGTGTAGAAGAATAAAGAGGAGTCTGACTGCTCAACACCCATTTTGCATAAATAATAGAAGCCGCGCAATTCAAACCACATCGCTTACAGAGAGTGCCACTTCTGGGTGTGATTGGTTGCACATAAAAAAAGAGGGAAAGACTGACAGCTTTTGTTCTACAATTTAGATTTCTGTAGAACCATACAGCAGCAGGTACATCAATGCCATCACTGTTTTAGCTATTAAAACTGTGGGCTGTCCCATTTCATTTTATGTTTCCCAAATTCACGTGGCTGCTTTGTAGAAATCAAGACTTTTTATCACTGTCAATTTTCATTTGTATAATCTGTATTGTTAGGCATAAAAATACACTGTGAGTTTATGCTAATGAATGAATTTCACAGATGCCTCCCAAATATGAAGCATAAGAAATTATTGGTACCCTCTGGTAGCTAGACAATAAAAAGAAAGGAAGTAGTGTATTAAGTCTACCCATTCTATATTTTTATTGCCCCCTTGAGCTAAAGACTTCGAATGTGCCTGGTTTAAATTCAGCTCTAGTGACAAACTGCTTTTACTGGTGTCTGCTAACCACCATCATATTAACCTTTCCATTAGTGCATGCTTAGAGATTTTAGCACAGTTCCTCCTGAACATCCTAAATCTGCCACATTTGATTACAGCATATCAGTAAAGTGCACAATGATTATGATCTTATCTCTTATTACTCCCTTGCTTGGCAACGACTCACATGTCAAGTTTGCTGACAGAGATGAGTAAAACTTGATAATGTCCACAGTTTTGTTTTCCTATTGTGCTGGCGAGGCAAAAAAAACCCCAAAATCACTCTGATAGTAAAGCATCTTATGAAAAACTTGAAGAGCTTCAATTAGCCTTTCAGTTAAAACCAAGAAAAATTCCCAGCAACTCTCAAAAGCTTGATTTTTATATTGAGAATGGAAAACTGATAAAGAATGGCAAATTAAAGGAAAGGACTTGATTGACCAGGGCAAAAATCAAGAGGATGTTTTTCATAGAAGTGATTAAAAGTTACTGGTAACTGCATTTGAATTGCTACCTGGAAAGGCTTTTATTTTTTAATCAGAAATCTTTTAGCATAGAAAATCAGTTGGTGACTAGCTTCTTTTGTTTAGTTGTTTGTTTGTTTGTTTATGGTTTTTTTGTTCTGCCTCACAGTAATTCCAACAGTTTTGTATAATAAGTTCATCTTTTACACATGGAATGAGTTCAATGTATCTGAAACAGTTTTTGAAAAAAAAGAGAGACATTACAATTAAGAGAACTTCAGTAAAATAGACACCTTTTCTGAAGAAATGAAATCTTGTTGTAGGTGAGAGACAACACCTCCATGACACAAATCTTTTTTTTTTCTTTGTAAGGGAAATTCCATTCAAAGGAATTTTAATTTTTATGCTGCACCATTCCCACAGTTAGTTTTCCATTGTACTTTGCTGAAATACAAAGTATTTTTGTAAAATCAGTCACTATATTTGAAGACCATTTTTTCCTTCGGTTTATCTCCTGACCAACGCTTACCTGTAGCAATCAAAAATAGGACATTATTTCTGATGTTGTCTTTTCCTGAGCATCTCTGTGGGGTTGGGGTTTTTTTAATTAATTTCATGTTCTATGGCATTTTAAAACTATATATATATACAGTGTGTATATATATATATATACACATACTGTGTATTTTAATAACACTTATAATAATTTTCAAATAACAAATGAGGTTTTTTTATGAGGTTTTGCTTTTACAAAAAGGTAACTTCCTGTTTCTTCTACGTAGAAATTAGGAAAACAAAATACTACTTTAAACATAAAATTTCGGGTTCTGTTCTGTCAACCCAGGAAGTAAATTGAAATGAATGGAACAGTAAGTATCTAAGGGTTAGTAGCAGCTACCATGCAAAATAACTTTTCTTGTTAGAGGTCTCCTCTAAGTCCATATTCATTGGGGAACCATATTAGAGAGAGTTTTGTTGCCCTGGACCAGCTTTAGGTCTTTAAGTTAATGAGGTACACTGCACAAGTGCACTGTTTTGGAAGGATTTATGCCTGTTTAATCAGGGCTATGGCAGTCCCAGCTATTGGGTGTCTGTTCAGAGGGAGAAATCAGAAGACATGGTTTGATGGTGGTTCTGACTGGATGCAGTTTGTGTGATCCTGGGATATCTGGTATGCTTCCTTCCCATGCACGAATCCCCCTTACTGCTGCAATGAATGCCACCTGCAAGGTGTTTCAGGTGCAGCATCAACAGGCAAATCATGCTTTAGTGAGATTTGCATGTCAGCTTTGTTAAATCAGATTCAAGTATGTAAGTGTGTATGTGGGAGTATCCTGTGAATTCAGGGAGTGTATAGAGGCTTTAGGACCACAAGTCTTATGTACAGTCTTATCATTCAGCCATGTCCGTAGGCACAGGACGTGTAAGGAAGACTCAGTAAATGGGCAGGTAAAAATCATTGCAAAACAAATATTATACATTTTGGCTATTTATTCTGAACAGAAATCAGAGATGGCAACATTTGATGATGTTTGCCTGACAATGAAATAAGAGGCATTAGTACCTCTGCAGTCTTCAGCTGTAAATATTCACATATTCTAAAATGTCACAGCTGCACCTTCAAAAAGGAACTGTGCAAAAGTTAAAACCTCCTCAACACTCACACTGAAGCTATATTATATTCTCTTTGAAAAAAAATAGGATGGGAAGTAACTTTGGCTAAAAATGGACAAGTTAATTTTCGCAGAGCACACTATTCAGTTTTTTTCTAAATTCTGCAAAATCAGAATTGTCCAAACCTCTCTGTCTTGAAATTTCTGCTTTTTTAAAAAAATTACCTTTTCACCCTAAATACTTTCCTTCTACTGTTACATGCTTATTATATGTTTCATTCTTCCTGAAAACATATGTGCTTTTTACTTTTTTTCCCCTGTCCACATTATTTCATCCTTACCATCACTTTTCATGAATCTCTTTTGTCGGGGTCCTCTTTTCTTCATCTAAGTTAATCTTTATTCTTCGTTAAGCTGAAGAAATAGTCTCTTGATCATACCATTTTCTCCTATTATAGCTTCATCATTTTCCTTCTAAAATTCATCATGCCTGCAAATACATTGTACAAATATATTCAAGCTCTTTCATTTCTGTTCCTGCTTTACTCCACTGAAAATGTGCCTAATAAAGTCACTAGTAGCCACTTCCTACTTAGCAAAAACAAAACACCTCTCCCCTGTTTCCTTTGATCTTCACGATGCTTTATTGCAATTTCAAGTTTGTGAATCTCTTAATTGCCAAGGCCTGAAGTAGTTCAGAATTGAGTTTAACCTTCCCATGGCAAGGCTTTGGCAAGTGTATGTATTACCAAGCTGAGGGCTGCATTCTCCATCCATCCCATATTCAACAGCATGTGCCACCAGCTGATACCTGCTGTTCAAAAACCTCTTAAAAAAAACATTTCAAAACAGGAGAGCAAAAGTTTCAATTTTTTTCTCTGACATCTTTAAGAGACTCCTTACGTTCTGAGAATTAGTGGTAAGATGGCCCCTGTTACTGTCCTCAGTTCTTCTCTTCTCTAGTAGCAAACATTGCCTTCTAAAAGCTTTATTAGCTGTCTAAGCAGGAGGAAGGAAGAAATAACACAAGTGAGAGTATCATATATGGAAATGAAAAGTCAGAGAGAATTTTTAAAAGAGGTGAAGAGACCAATAAATAAAGGGAAACTGTTTTCATGTTTGCCAAATGTATATAAATCAATGGGTTCACTGACTACCCAAAGTTAGGGAAGAAATTAGAGGGAGGCTGAAAGTGTTGCAGAAAAGGTAGGTATTTTCACATAAAGGGGTGCTGGTAAATTTTTTAGCCCACGCACATTCTCTGTCTGTAATAGTGTTAAGAAGTGAGTTGGGATTCATAACAAACAGTACACAAAGCAATGCAGAAAGTATTATTATGTTTTCTTATATTCAAGGCTAGGCCATTACTATGTTTCACTACAGTTCCTTGTACAAAGAAGAAACTGGGAAAAAAATACAGTGTTATTTAACACAGATGTGAACAAAGTGGCACACAGTAAATAGCACAGAATAATTACGGTCATACATACTCCTTTCCTAATGTTTGAAAAATAAAAATCTATATTTATCAATTATGGTAAGAAATCGATTACACCAAAGTTAATTTGTAGAACTTACTGACTTGAGTTAGAAATTTGAGAACAAAAGTTTCCTATATAGCATTATAAAAGGGTTTGATGTTAATACAAATAACAGAAATACCTATTATAGATTAGCTTGAAAACCAAGTAAATTAGAAATTGAAACCCTTTTGTTTCAGATTATATGGCAATGGTGAGAATAAAAATTACAATATTCTAATGACAAGTGGTGTTGTTGGAGTTTACTGCATTAATTTAAACATTCCAAACTTGTTGATGTGTAAGACACTGGATGAATGAGTGATTTGGTTCAGTCTGCCAGGTTCTCTGTTCCTAGCTACATGCAGAGTGAAGTACAACATCCTTTTAAAGCAAAGATTTCTGAAACTTCTGCAGGTGAGACTTCGTTCAGAAAATTGGTTATGTTCTGTGCCCCACTGAATAGACCTTTTGCCCTTTGCTTCCCTGCATCTCAATGGTGGGAGCTGGGCTGCACACCCTCTCAGGGGTGCAGTGCACAGTTTGCTTGATGGGATCAGTTACTGTAGGGAAGTTAGAGAAAGTATTTGTAAGCGTGCTGAAGTCAGAGGTGTTACAATAGTATAAAACCTGGCTAAATTGGATGAAAACCAGGCTTGGAGTTTATCCAAAGTACTCTCTTACCAATTTTATTTTTAATTTTATGATGGGTATGGTTAGAATCCAGTCAGCAGCAAAAAAACCTACTAATTGCTCATTAAGAAATGCTCTGTAATTCCTTTGTTAGCTTTGTGGTTTTGCAGTGGTTGGAATAGCTGAACTATCATTATCAAGATTAAAAACAATGGTCTCATAGTACTACATAAACCCTTAGGAGAATGAAGTATTCCTCCTTTTAAAAATCTTCCTCTACTGACAGTAAAGTCTATTTTATACCTAGCTGTAAGAAAATAAATCTTTGATCTGCTAATAAAGTTCCCACCACTTCAGTATGCTGTAACAAGAATTTTCTTTCTTGCTCTTAATAGACTGAAGACATTAAAGAGATAGCCCGGAAGACACAAGCCCTGCCGAAGGTGAACACTAAAAGGCAGCGAATCGTAGTCTTCACCCAAGGCAAAGATGACACTGTATTGGCTACAGGTATGTGTTTCAAATCTCCCTTGTCGCTCACAGTAAATATTCCAGCTAATCAATTACAAGTTGTGGTTTTACAATTTTCAAATGGCAGTCAGAGCATTTGCCTTCTGATGTTGCACCGTGTTTCTCATCTTTTATGCTTTTAATTGTTTCAAGAGACTGAATTTAAGAAGCTATTATTTCACAAGAATGCCTGAGAATTTAGTTCTGAACATTTTTATAACATAGATTTAAAATATTGATGCAGTGGGTTTTACTCAAATTTTTATGACTTGAGATTTTATCTGTGTAGCCATCTTTGCTGCAAACAAGAATACACTGTGCCTGCTGAGAACAGCTGTGCAACAGTGTAGTATATTTAAACATTTGCAAAGAGGAGGAAGTGAAATCCAGTACTAAGTGAATTTCCAGGCTTTTTTTGCTTTGAGCAGAAAGTCTCACTTTAGCTTTTCTCAGCCGTCTGCTCTTCAATTCTCAAAAGAGTATGTGGGAAAAAGGTGTTCTAGCAGGGATGCAAGCAGTTTCTGCTGTCTGAATTGATGATGTACGACACACAGATTTAAGCATTATAAACATGACTGCCTACCTTTTGACAGTCTCTTTAATTCTGTCCACCTATGCTTCTAGACTAAATAAAGCTATTAAAAACATGTGCTGTGGTGAGCCATTTTAGTAGCTCATTCCTTCACAAGGTGAGTTATTAGGCTGGGCTGAATTCCTCCTTTGGAAATCGAGTGAAGTAGAGGAAGCTTTGCACCTGGGGGACTGGTGCTTACTCATACAATATTTGCCTCAAAATCAGAACTGGCTTCAGACTGTGGCTTCAGGGCTAGGCACTAAGCAGGTATGTCACTGCTATAAAGATCATTCCTAGCAGCAGTTTGAATTACTTCTTCAACAGTTTGCTCCTTCCCCTATTTTATTAGCTACAAACTCTTTAAAAGGAACAGATACCAGTCACTGAGAGCTGGGTATGTGTATTGCACTGATGATGATGGAAGTATTCCTTCAGAAAGTTACTGCCTGATGTGAATGGCCCATGTGGAGGCATTCCACTTGAGTATTGTACACTTGACTGAAAAATAGCAGCATAAAAATGGTTTTATACATGAGCTAGTAATAATGTAGTAAACCTAAATCTTATGTGTAACCCTCCTGTGCTCTTATTTAATTTTCACTGAGTACTTTTTTTATTCTTCAAACTGGAGTTGTTAACAAATCCATTAATCCCTTCTTTGATATTTTTACAACCGGGAGCTTATTTGAGGACTGACACTTGCTAATCTTAGCTGTTTGTTCGCAATGAAATGAACTTAAATTAGAGAATGCACTTTATATGCATGATAAATGTGAGATGGATAGAGACTGTATGCAGTGGTGTCAGCTACAAAAGCAAACATGATAAATGTTAAGGCAGTTTTGAGCCGTGGGATAAGCTATTCAGTGCACAAGCATAGCTGAATGTCTTTGCTATGTTGTTATTCATGGCAGCCAAATAAATGTCAATAATAAAAGAGAATTAAAGATTTTCATTTCCCAGAGGCAGTCCTCTAATACAGCTTGATCTTTCATTTCATTTGTAATTCGTTCTTGTGTCAGGATGCAATCATTTGCCAGGCTCTGTGTGTCATGTTAAGTCATTTAATAATGATTAAGAACATAAAAATGTTTGGCCTGTGGGGCAATTCTCGAAAGAGATACCAATTTGTTATTGTTTTCCCCCTTTTCCTTTGGTGTGGACCATCTTTTTCCCACCTCCTCACATTAAAATAATAATGAAAGAAGGAAAATGTGTCCCTTAGTTTAGCATGTGATGATACCACAGAATGGCACAGAGTGCTGCTAACACACTTATTTCAGAGCTAACTAGGTCTACACTTAAAACCTGCAGTGGAATGTATAAGAGTTTCTAAATGATCTTTAAAAGAATTACTACATTTAGGAGTTACCAGTATACAATTATTATCTTTTTTCTAATGCATGGGAGTACAGTTTTTGAAAAAGCAGGCTGTGTGCACTTTTTTATCTTGCCTTTCTGAGGGAACAGTAAAGTCTAAAAGAGCTTGTGCCTAGATTAAAATACTATTTGCAAAGTTAGGTATGGATTTGGGTATGCTTGTTCATACCTTCTGCTTTATATTTTGTCCAGGTTAAACAATAATAAGAACAATATGTTTGTTATGTTGAACAACATATTTATGCAGAGACCTCGACAGATTGTAGGGAGACCTTGACAGATTAGAGAAATGGGCAATCACCAACTGTATGAAGTTTAACAAGGGCAAGTGTTGGATTCTGCACCTGGGATGGGGCAACGCTGGCTGTGTGTACAGTCGGGGGAAGGAGAGGCTGGAGAGGAACCCTGTGGAAAGGGACCTGAAGGTCCTGGCCAGTGGCAAGGTGGATATGAGTCAGCAGTGCCTGGCAACCAGGAGGGCCAACTGTGTCTAGCTTGGATTAGGCTGTGCTCTGTGAAGAGTCACAGCCAGATGGCCACCCCCATCATCCTCCTTCCCTTTCCCCCTGACCCCATGCATGGCAAAATGAGACAGGCAGCACGGAGGCTGTGAGGACATCTGTGACAGAGCTCTGTTTGCTCTGTCAAAGGCTCTCTTAGGGATGTTCCAAGCCAATGCAGCCGTGGGTTGGGTTGCAAGAGAAGGCTGCACCTCTTTGAAGAGTTTTGTGTAGGTCAAATGAGGATGAGGTTATGGAAACAATGAGGGGTTATACTTGGATACAGTTCTGGCTGGAAGGAGAGGAAATAAGATGGATAAAAGGGGTTCTTGTAGATTGCCAGGCCATTCATGAAGGGGCACAGAATGATACATGCTGAAAATTTGACATGGACTTTCTAGGGCACAGTAGAGGTGTGTGTGTGTGTGTGTTATGAAGAAGTCCAGATACAGCTGGTCATTACATGTGGAGAGGACTGTGGCAACAGTTCTTGATTCCTGGGCATTCCAGAGAATGGAAGTATCAACAGGTATTTTAGAAGCAGGGCGTAGGACAGGAGGGCACAGCTTATTACCAAAAGAAAAGATTGACCAAACAGATTGGAGAATATAGTTCTTGCATATGAGAAAGAGGGCTTAGACTGAGACAGCTGAGAAAACATCTTCCTCTAAAAATCTGGCCTAGCCACACTGCAAAGATTTTTAGTCATCTTAGGAATTGCTGCAATTTATACAACAATGTTTTAATGTCAGCCAAAAATACTGGTGGCTTACCTCAAACAGACCACAAGCTGTAGGAAGTCAGGTATGGATTGACAGACAGCTTAGAGGTCCATGCAGCTGGAGCAGATCAATGAAAGAGTAAGAAGCAAAAACTGCATTAGCAGTCTCAATCTAAGCCATTCCCATTTGTCAGTCCATTTTCTTTGGCTGTCGGAATTATTTGTGTTTTCAGAGGAAAAATTTCTCTGTCTTTATCCTGGAGTGCATTGGGTCGTTCTGCTGTCTGTTCATATCTGCTCCATCACAGTACTCCAGCCCCAAGGCCCCTTTTCTCTCCACTTCTTCCTGTTCTCTGTCATTGCAAGGAAGAGGAAAGCTCAAATTTAATCTGAGTGTGATCAGTGTGTTTTAGAGGGAAGGGAAGGAGTGTTTAGGATTGGCATACAGGAGCTGTGGCAGATGAAGTGTTGACTTAATTAACTGTCACTTTCTAATATGACTCCACTGAGCACAAGGAAATGATTGTGGTGTGAGGTTTTCCTCTCTGTGTCATAGAATTGTAGAATGGTTTGGGTTGGAAGGAAGCTTTAAAGGTCACCTAGTCCTACCCCCCTCAATGGGAAAGGACATCTTCAACTGGAACAAGTTGCTCAAAGCCCTGTCCAGCCTGACCGTGAACATTTCCAGGGCTGGGAATGTCTGCAATCCCTCTGGGCAGCCAGAGGTGCATTTTTTGGTGATGTTGAATTTTATCTTTTTACTGAAAAACTTGGAGGTGCTGAACATTCTCAGTGACCTTAAGGAAGGAAGGTCAGGACAGGAAGATTGTAATTTTCTCTATCATTGATCCCCAGCATGACTGAATTTTTTATTAAACTCTTTTGGAAAAACCAGCCTGTGAGAGACACATGTGACAAAACCTTTCAGCACAGAGGATTAGGCTTAGGGAATGGGACTGGTAGCTGAAAATGGGATCTATGGACTTGCTCAAAAAAAGTTTATTTGAGGAACAGTATTGGGTTAATTTCTTGTGTGGATGCTCCTCAGCTGTCCTGGGAATTACTTGGCTATCAGGACTCTGATCCCACTACCACAGCCTTCTTCCATGATATCCCTCCTAGCAGGCCTGAGATTCCAGATTTGACTGAGTTTTGAGGTTTGACTAAGCTTACAGGATGCTTTTTACATTTCAAGACTTTCTGCTGTAACCACAAGAAATACATAAGCAGAGAGAGCAGGGGAAGTTAATGAACATGTGCAGTCTCCTGATTTCAGCAGCTGAGGCTTTTAAGAAATGTACGAAAAATCACAAGCTCTGGCAGGAACATATATGTCCTATCTATATGTGTGCTCTAATGTTTGTCAGAGTTGCACATAACAGTTTTAAACAAATTACTTTTAGTCAGATACATTTTATGACTGATCTCGGCTCAAAGGGAAATCTTCAGAAAGTCTGAGCAAAATCACTTCAGCAATGGAAAATGATTTTATATTGAAATATTTGCATAATTCAAGACCAGCTGAAGCTACAAACTTTAAACTTAGCTTGTTTTATAGCTTTAATAGAGAAAAGAAAAACAATCCAAATTTAAAGAAATTCACTTCAGCATTTTTCAAGTTATGAATGATGAAATCTGGCATGTTCAGGGGTGAACATAGAATTTTCCATTCTTTTTTCCCCTCTGATGTTTGCAGGATCACCTCTATTTAAGGGCACGTTTGTAATAACCTCATTTTCTAGACTATGGCAGTAAAAATGGATTTTTCTAAGGATACAAGCATTAAAGCCAGCTCAGGTTGGGCTTACTAACCACTTAAATCTTCATTTTTTGGGACATATTACTTGAGATATTTCAGGAAATCTATTAGCAGGCCGGGTAAATGTGGTAAAAAGAGAGAGGTTTGTCTTAAAACTTCATTAGTGCACCTGCCCCATAGTGCATGCAGAAACAGTTTTGTAGATTTTTATGTGTTATCACTGTTGTTTGATCTAGTCCATAAATTAAAGTCAGTGCAGTGTAGCCAAGTTAATATGTCA